>NW_024728460.1:0-20477 GCF_018991925.1 Homarus americanus | reverse complement strand
ATCGAGTATAACAAAGTCTCCTCATCGAGTATAACAAAGTTCCCTCATCGAGTATAACAAAGTCCCCTGGTCGCGTATAACAAAGGCACCTCATCGAGTATAACAAAGTCCATTGGTCAAGTATAAAAAAGTCCCCTGGTTGAGTATAACAAAGTCCCCTGATCGTATATAACAAAAACCCCTGGTCGAGTATAGCAAAGTCCCCTGATCGAGTATAACAAAGCCTCCTCATCGAGTATAACAAAGTCCCCTGATCGAGTATAACAAAGCCCCCTGTTCGTGTATAAGAAAGTCCCCTGATCGAGTATATCAAAGTCCCCTGGTCGAGTATAACAAAGTCCCCTGGTCAAGTATAACAAAGTCCCCTGATCGAGTATAACATATCCCCTGCTCGAGTATAACAACGTCTCCTGGCCCAGTATAACAAAGTCCCCAGATCGAGCATAACAAAGTCCCCTGATCGATTATAACGAAGTGCCCTGGTCGAGTATAACAAAGGGCCCTGATCGAGAAAGACAAAGTCCCCTAATCGAGTACAACAAAGTCCCCTGATCGAGTATAACAAAGGCCTCTGGGCGAGTATAACAAAGTCCCCTGGTCGAGAATAACAAAGTCCCCTGATCCTAGTATAAGAAAGCCTCCTGGACGAGTATAACAAAGTCCCTTGATCGAGTATAACAAAGTCCCCTGATCGAGTATAGCAAGGTCCCCTGGTCCAGTGTAACAAAGTCCCCTGATCGAGTATAACATATCACCTGATTGAGTAAAACATCGTATCCTGGCCCAGTATAAAAAAGTCCCCAGATGGAACATAACAAAGTCCCCTGATTTATTATAACAAAGTCCCCTGGTCGAGTATAACAAAGGGCCCTGATTGAGTAAGACAAAGTCCCCTGATCGAGTAAAATAAAGTCCCCTGATCCTAGTATAACAAAGCCCACTGGACAAGTATAACAAAGTCCCCTGAACCGAGTATAACAAAGTCCCCTGATCGAGTATAACAAAGTCCCCTTCTCGAGTATAACAAAGTCCCAAGATCGAGTATAGCAAAGGCCCCTCATCGAATATAACAAAGTCCATTGGTCAAGTATAAAAAAGTCCCCTGGTCGAGTATAACAAAGTCCCCTGATCGAGAATAACAAAGTCCCCTGGTCGAGCATAGCAAAGACCCCTGATCGAGTGTAACAAAGCCTCCCGATCGAGTATAACAAAGTCCCCTGGTCGAGTATAACAAAGTCTCCTGGTCAATTATTACAAAGTCCCCTGATCGAGTATAACATATTCCCTGCTCGAGTATAACAACGTCTCCTGGCCCAGTATAACAAAGTCCCCAGATCGATTATAACAAAGTCCCCAGGTCAAGTATAACAAAGGGCCCTCATCGAGTAAGTCAACGTCCCCTAATCGAGTACAACAAAGTCCCCTGATCCTAGTATAACAAAGCCCCCTGGACGAGTATAACAAAGTCCCCTAATCGAGTATAACATATCCCCCTGATCGAGTATAACAAAGTCTCCTGGCCCAGTATAACAAAGTCCCCAGATCGAGCATAGCAAAGTCCCCTGATCGATTATAACAAAGTCCCCTGACCGAGTATAACAAAGGTCTCTGAGCGAGTATAACAAAGTCCCCTGATCGAGTATAACAAAGTCCCCTCATCGAGTATAACAAAGGTCCCTGATCGAGTATAACAAAGGCCCCTCATCGAGTATAACAAAGTCCATTGGTCAAGTATAAAAAAGTCCCCTGGTCGAGTATAACAAAGTCCCCTGATCGAGTATAACAAAGTCCCCTGGTCGAGTATAGCAAAGTCCCCTGATCGAGTATAACAAAGCCTCCTGATCGAGTATAATAAAGTCCCCTAGTCGAGTATAACAATGTCCCCTGATCGTGTAAAACAATGTCCCCTGGTCGAGTATAGCAAAGTCTCCTGATCGAGTATAAAAAAGCCTCCTGATCGAATATAACAAAGTCCGCTGATCGAGTATAACAAAGCCCCCTGCTCGAGTATAAGAAAGTCCCCTGATCGAGTATAAGAAAGTCCTCTGGTCGAGTATAACAAAGTCCCCTGATTGAGTATAACAAAGTCCCCTGATCGAGTATAACAAAGTCCTCTGGGTGAGTATAACAATGTCCCCTGATCGAGTATAACACATCAGTTGATCGCATAAAACAAAGTCCTCTGGTCGAGTATAAAAAAGGCCCCTCATCGAGTATAACAAAGTCCATTAGTCAAGTATAAAAAAGTCCCCTGGTCGAGCATAACAAATTCCCCTGATCGAGTATAGCAAAGTCCCCTGATTAATTATAAAAAAGTTCCCTGGTCGAGTATAACAATGTTCCCTGATCGAGTATAACAACGTCCCCTGGTTGAGTATAACAAAGCCTCCTGATCGAGTATAACAAAGTCCCCTAGTCGAGTTTAACAAAGTCCCCTGGTCCAGTATAACAAAGTCCCCTTCTCGAGTATAACAAAGTCCCTATCTCGAGAATAACAAAGCCTCCTCATCGAGTATAACAAAGTCCCCTGGTCGAGTTTAACAAAGTCCCCTGGTCCAGTATAACAAAGTCCCCAGATCAAGCATAACATATCCCCTGATGGAGTAAAACAACGTCTCCTGGCCCAGTATAACAAAGTCCACAGATCGAGCATAACAAAGTCCCCTGATCGATTATAACAATGTCCCCTGGTCGAATATAACAAAGGGCCCTCATCGAGTAAGACAAAGTCTCCTGATCGATTATAACAAAGTCCCCTGATCGAGTATAACAAAGGCCTCTAGGCGAGTATAACAAAGTTCGCTGGTCGAGAATAACAAAGTCCCCTGATCCTAGTATAACAAACCCCCTGGACGAGTATAACAAAGTCCCCTGATCGAGTATAACAAAGTCCCCTGGTCCAGTATAACAAAGTCCCCAGATTGAGCATAACAAATTCCGATGGTCAAGTATAACAAAAGGGCTCTGATCGAGTAAGACAAAGTCCCCTGATCGAGTAAATCAAAGTCTCCTGATCCTAGTATAACAAAGCCCACTGGACAAGTATATCAAAGTCCCCTGAACCGAGTAAAACAAAGTCCCCTGATCGAGTGTAACATATCCCCTGATCGAGTATAACAAAGTCCTCTGATCGAGTATAACAAAGTCCCCTGATCGAGTATAACAAAGTCCCCTAATCAAGTATAACAAAGTCCCCAGATCGAGTAAAACATATCGCCTGATCGAGTATAACAATGTCCTCTGGTCGAGTATAACAAAGTCCCCTCATCGAGTATAACAAAGTCCCCTGGTCCAGTATAACAAAGTCCCCAGATCGAGTATAACAATGGCCCCTCATCGAGTATAACAAATTCCCCATATCGAGTATAACAAAGTCCCCTTATCGAGTATAACAAAGTCCGGTGATCGAGTATAACAAAGGCCCCTGATCGAGTATAACAAAAGTCTCCTGATCGAGAATAAAAAAGTCCCATGGTCCAGTATAACAAACTCCGCTGATCGAGTATAAAAAAGTCCCCTGGCCCAGTATAACAAAGTCCCCATATCGAGCATAACAAAGTCCTTTGATCGATTATAACAAAGTCCCCTGGTCGAGTATAGCAAAGGGCCCTGATCGAGTAAAAAAAAGTCCCTTGATCGAGTATAACAAAGTCCCCTGACCGGGTATGACAAAGCCCCCTGGACGAGTATAACAAAGTCCCCTGACCGAGTATAACAAAGTCCCTGATCGAGTATAACAAAGTCCCCTGGTCCAGTATAACAAAGTCCCCTGATCGAGTATAACAAAAGTCCCTGATCGAGTATAACAAAGTCCCCTGATCGAGTATAAAAAAGTCCCCTGGTCCAGTATAACAAAGTCCGCTGATCGAGTATAAAAAAGTCCCCTGGCCCAGTATAACAAAGACCCCTGATCGAGTATAACATATTCCCTGATCGAGTATAACAAAGTCTCCTGACCCAGCATAACAAAGTTCCCAGATCGAGCATAACAAAGTCCCCTGATCGATTATAACATAGTCCCTGACCGAGTATAACAAAGGCCTCTTGTCGAGTATAATAAAGTTCCCTGGTCGAGAATAACAAAGTCCCCTGATCCTAGTATAGCAAAGCCCCCTGGACGAGTATAACAAAATCCCCTGATCGAGTATAACAAAGTCCCCTGATCGAGTATAACAAAGTCCCCTGGTCCAGTATAACAAAGTCCCCTGATCGAGTATAACATATCCCCTGATCGAGTATAACAAAGTCTCCTGACCCAGTATAACAAAGTCCCCAGATCGAGCATAAGAAAGTCCCCTGATCGATTATAACATACTCCCTGACCGAGTATAACAAAGACCTCTGGTCGAGTATAACAAAGTCCCCTTATCGAGTATAAAAAAGTTCCCAGATCGAGCATAACAAAGTCCTCTGATCGATTACAACAAAGTCCCCTGGTCGAATATAACAAAGGGCCCTGATCGAGTATGACAAAGTCCCTTGATCGAGTATAACAAAGTCCATTGGTCAAGTATAAAAAAGTCCCGTGGTCGAGTATAACATATCCCCTGATCAAGTATAACAAAGTCCCCTGATCGAGTATAATAAAGTCCCGTGGTCGAGTATAACATATCCCTGATCAAGTATAACAAAGTCCCTGGTGGAGTATAACAAAGTCACCTGGTCGAGTACCACAAAGTTTTCTAATCGAGTATAACAAAGGCCCCTCATCGAGTATAACAAAGTCCATTGGTCAAGTTAAAAAAAAGTCCCCTGGTCGAGTATAACAAACTCCCCTGATCGAGTATAATAAAGTCCCTTGGTCGAGTATAGCAAAGTCCCCTGATCGAGAATAACAAAGCCTCCAGATCGAGTATAACAAAGTCCCCTGATCGAGTATAACAAAGCCCCCTTGCTCGAGTATAACAAAGTCCCCTGATTGAGTATAACAAAGGCCCGTGATCAAGTCTGAAAAAGGCCCCTAATCGAGTATAACAAAGTCCCCTGATCTAGAATAACAAAAGGCCCCTGATCGAGTATAACAAAGGCCCCTCATCGACTATAACAAAGTTCCCTGATCGAGTATATCAAATTCCCTGATCCTAGTATAACAAAGCCCACTAGACGAGTATAACAAAGTCCCCTGATCGAGTATAACAAAGCCCCCTTGCTCGAGTATAACAAAGTCCCCTGATTGAGTATAACAAAGGCCCGTGATCGAGTCTGAAAAAGGCCCCTTATCGAGTATAACAAAGTCCCCTGATCTAGTATAACAAAAGGCCCCTGATCGAATATAACAAATGGCCCTGATCGAGTAAGACAAAGTCCCCTGATTGAGTATAACAAATTCCCTAATCCTAGCATAACAAAGCCCACTAGACGAGTATAACAAAGTCCCCTGAACCGAGTATAACAAAGTCCCTTATCGAGTATAACATATCCCCTGATCGAGTATAACAAAGTCCCTGGTGGAGTATAACAAAGTCCCCTGATCGAGTCCCTGATCGAATATACCATATCCTTGATCGATAAAAACTTCGATTGAGTATAACACCGTGATAACAAGTCCCTGATTCATCGAGTATAACAACAAAGTCTCAATCGAGTTCTTGAAATGTTCTGTTTAATAAAGTCTTCATCGAGTATAACAAATTCCCCTTATCGAGTATTACAAAGACCCCTTATCGAGTATAACAAAGTCCGGTGATCGAGTATAACAAAGGCCCCTGGTCGAGTGTAACAATGTCCCCTGATCGAGTATAACAAAGTCCCCTAATCAAGTATAACAAAGTCCCCTGATCGAGTATAACATATCCCCTGATCAACAAAGTTCCTGGCCTAGAGTCCCATCTATTATATAGTCCCTGACCGAGTATATATCAAAGTCCCCTGGTCGGCGGTCAAAGTCCCTGATCCTAGTATAAAAGCCCCTGATGAGTTTCTGATCGCAACAGCCCCTGATCAAACTCGGCTTCCAGTCCCTGATCGAGTAAGACAAAGTCCCCTGCTCGAGTATAACAAAGTCCCCTGATCGAGTATAACATATCCCCTGATCCAGTATAACAAAGTCCCTGGTGGAGTATAACAAAGTCCCCTGGTCGAGTATAACAAAGTTTTCTAATCGAGTATAATAAAGGCCCCTCGATGAGGGAACTTTGTTATACTCAATCAGGAGGCTTTGTTATACTCGATCAGGGGACTTTGTTATACTCGATGTGGGGACTATGTTATAGTCGACCAGGAGACTTTTTTATACTTGACCAATGGATTTTGTTATACTCGATGTGGGGCCTTTGTTATACTCGATCTAGGGACTTTGTTATATTCGAGAAGGGGACTGTGTTATACTCCATTAGGGGACTTTTTTATACTCGACCAGAGGACTTTGTTTTACTCGATCAGGGGATATGTTATACTCGATCAGGGGACTTTGTTATATTCAACCAGAGGTCTTTGTTCTACTCGATTAGGGGCCTTTGTTATACTCGATGAGGGGGCTTTGGTATACTTGACCAGGGGTCTTTGTTATACTCGATCAGGGAACATTGTTATACTCGACCAGGGAACTTTTTTACAATTAATCAGGGGACTTTGTCATACTCGATTAGTGGACTTTCCTATATTTGACCAATGAACTTTGCTATGCTCGATGAGGGGCTCTTGTTATAAACGATGAGGGGACTTTGCTGTACTCGACCAGGGGACTTTGTTATACTCGATCAGGGGACTTTGTTAGAGTCGACCAGAGGACTTTGTTATACTCGATCAGGGGACTTTGTTATAGTCGACCAGAGGACTTTGTTATACTCGATCAGGGAACTTTGTTATACTCGATTAGAGGACTTTGTTATACTCGACCAGGGGCCTTTGTTATACTCGATTAGAAAACTTTGTTATACTCGACCAGGGGACTTTGTTATACTCGATTAAGGGACTTTGTTATATTCGATAAGGGGAATTTGTTATACTCGATAAGGGGACTTTGTTTGACAGGAACAGGGGACTTTGATATACTTGACCAGGGGACTTATTATACTTGACCAATGGACTTTGTTATACTCGATCAGGGGATTTTTTATACTCGTCTAGGGGGCTTTGTTATACTCGATCAGGGTGCTTTGTCTTACTCGATCAGAGCCCTTTGCTATACTCGACCAGGGGACTTTATTATACTCGATCAGGTGACTTTGTTATAATCGACCAGGGGACTTTTTTATACTTGACCAATGGACATTGTTATACTCGATGAGGGTGCTTTGTTATATTCGACCAGGGTACTTTGATATACTCGATCAGTACACTTCCCTATATTTGACCAATGGACTTTGCTATACTCGATGAGGGGCTTTTGTTATAAACGATGAGGGGACTTTGTTGTACTCGACCAGGGGACTTTGTTATACTCGATCAGGGGACTTTGTTATAGTCGACCAGAGGACTTTGTTATACTCGATCAGGGGACTGTGTTATACTCGATCAGGGGCCTTTGTAATACTCGATTAGAAAACTTTGTTATACTCGACCAGGGGACTTTGTTTTACTCAATCAAGGGACTTTTTTATATTCGATAAGCGGAATTTGTTATACTCGATAAGGGGACTTTGTTCAACAGGAACAGGGGACTTTGTTTTACTGGACCAGGGGACTTTTTTATTCTTGACCAATGGACTTTGTTATATTCGATGAGGGGAAGTTGTTATACTCGTCCAAGGGGCTTTGTTATACTCGATCAGGGGACTTTGTTATGCTCGATATGGGGACTTTGTTATACTGGGCCAGGGTACATTTTTATACTCGATAAGCGGACTTTGTTATACTGGACCATGGGACTTTTTTATACTCGATCAGAGGACTTTTGTTATACTCGATCAAGGGAATTTCTTATACTCGATCACCGGACTTTGTTATACTCGATAAGGGGACTTTGTTATACTCGATAAGGGGAATTTGTTATACTCAATGAGGGGCCTTTGTTATACAAGATCTGGGGACTTTGTTATACTCGAGAAGGGGACTTTGTTATACTCAACAAGAGGTCTTTGTTATACTCGATTAGGGGCCTTTGTTATACTCGATGAGGGGGCTTTGTTATACTTGACCAGGGGTCTTTGTAATACACGATCAGGGAACATTGTTATACTCGACCAGGGAACTTTTTTATAATTAATCAGGGGACTTTGTCATACTCGATCAGTGGACTTTCCTATATTTGACCACTGGACTTTGCTATACTCGATGAGGGGGTTTTGTTATAAACGATGAGGGGTCTTTGTTGTACTCTACCAGGGGACTTTGTTATACTCGATCAGGCGACTTTGTTATAGTCGACCAGAGGACTTTGTTATACTCGATCAGGGGACTTTGTTATACTTGATTAGGGGGCTTTGTTATACTCGATCAGGGGACTTTGTTATACTCGATCAGAGGACTTTGTTATACTCGACCAGGGGCCTTTGTTATACTCGATAAGGGGCCTTTTTTATACTAGATCAGAGGACTTTGTTATACTCGATTTGGGGCCTTTTTCAGGCTCGATCACGGGCCTTTGTTATACTCAATCAGGGGACTTTGCTATACTCGACCAGGGGACTTTATTGTACTCGATCAGGGGACTGTGTTATACTCGACCAGGGAACTTTTTTATACTTGACAAATGGACTTTGTTATACTCGATGAGGGGCCTTTGTTATACTCGATTAGAAAACTTTGTGGTACTCGACCAGGGGACTTTGTTATACTCGATCAGGGGATATGTTATTCTCGATCAGGGGACTTTTTTATACTCGGTTCAGCGGACTTTGTTATACTCGTCTAGTGGGCTTTGTTATACTAGGATCAGGGAATTTGTTATACTCGACCAGAGGACTTTGTTATACTCGATCAGGGGACTTTGTTATACTTGATCAGCGGACTTTGTTATACTCGATCAGGGGACTTTATTATCCTCGACCAGGGACCTTTGTTATACTCGATTAGAAAACATTGTTATACTCGACCAGGGGAATTTGTTATACTCGATAAGGGGACTTTGTTCGACAGGAACAGGGGACTTTGTTATACTCGACCAGGGGACTTTTTTATACTTGACCAATGGACTTTGTTATACTCGATGAGGGGAATTTGTTATACTCGTCCAGTGCGCTTTGTTATACTCGATCAGGGTACTTTGTCTTACTCGATCAGAGCCCTTTGCTATACTAGACCAGGGGACTTTATTATACTCGATCAGGGGACTTTGTTATACTCGACCAGGGGACTTTTTTATACCTGACCAATGGACTTTGTTATACTCGATGGGGGGCCTTTGTTATACTCGATTAGAAAACTTTGTGGTACTCGACCAGGGGACTTTGTTATACTCCACCAGGGACTTGGTTATACTCGATCAGGGGATAAGTTATACTCGATCAGGGGACTTTGTTATACTCAACCAGGACTTTGTTACATACTCGATCAGGGACTTTGTTGCCTCAATGAGGGACTTGTTATACTCGATTAGGGGCCTTTGTTATATTTCGATGGGGTGCTTTGCCCATATTCGATGAGGACTTTGATATACTTCGATCAGGGACTTTGTTATACTCAGCAGAGGCTGTTATACTCGATCATGGGACTTTGTTATACTGGATGAGGAGGCTTTGTTATACTCGATTAGAAAACTTTGTGGTACTCGACCAGGGGACTTTGTTATACTCCACCAGGGACTTTGTTATACTCGATCAGGGGATAAGTTATACTCGATCAGGGGACTTTGTTATACTCGGTTCAGGGGACTTTGTTATATTCAACCAGAGGACTTTGTTATACTCGATTAGGGCCTTTGTAATACTCGATGAGGGTGCTTTTGTTTATATATCGACCAGGGGACTTTGACCAGGGGACCAGGGGGGCTTGTTATACTCGATCAGGGGACTTTGTTATAGTCGACCAGAGGACTTTGTTATACTAGATCAGGGGACTGTGTTATACATGATTAGCATACTTTGTTATTCTCGATTAGGGGACTTTGTTATACTCGATCAGAGGACTTTGTTATACTCGACCAGGGGCCTTTGATATACTCGATTAGAAAACTTTGTTATACTCGACCAGGGGACTTTGTTTTACTCGATCAAGGGACTTTGTTATATTCGATAAGCGGAATTTGTTATACTCGATAAGGGGACTTTGTTCAACAGGAACAGGGGACTTTGTTTTATTCGACCAGGGGACTTTTTTATTCTTGACCAATGGACTTTGTTATATTCGATGAGGGGAAGTTGTTATACTCGCCCAAGGGGCTTTGTTATACTCGATCAGGGTACTTTGTCTTACTCGATCAGAGCCCTTTGCATACTCGACCAGGGGACTTTGTTATAATCGATCAGGGGACTTTGTTATGCTCGAAATGGGGACTTTGTTTTACTGGGCCAGGGGACATTTTTATACTCGATAAGCGGACTTTGTTATACTGGATCATGGGACTTTTTTATACTCGATCAGAGGACTTTTGTTATACTCGATCAAGGGACTTTCTTATACTCGATCACCGGACTTTGTTATACTCGATAAGGGGACTTTGTTATACTCGATAAGGGGAATTTGTTATACTCAATGAAGGGCCTTTGTTATACAAGATCTGGGGACTTTGTTATACTCGATCAGGGGACTTTGTTATAGTCGACCAGAGGACTTTGTTATACTCGATCAGGGTACTTTGTTATACTTGATTAGGGGACTTTGTTATACTCGATCAGGGGACTTTGTTATACTCGATCAGAGGACTTTGTTATACTCGACCAGGGGCCTTTGTTATACTCGATTAGAAAACTTTGTTATACTCGACCAGGGGACTTTGTTATACTCGATCAAGGGAATTTGTTATATTCGATAAGGGGAATTTGTTATACTCGATAAGGGGACTTTGTTCGACAGGAACAGGGGACTTTGTTATACTCGACCAGGGGACTTTTTTATACCTGACCAATGGACTTTGTTATACTCGATGAGGGGAGTTTTTTATACTCGTCCAGGGGGCTTTGTTATACTCGATCAGGATACTTTGTCTTACTCGATCAGAGCCCTTTGCTATACTCGACCAGGGGACTTTGTTATAATCAATCAGGGGACTTTGTTATGCTCGATATGGGGACTTTGTTATACTGGGCCACGGGACATTTTTATACTCGATCAGCGGACTTTGTTATAAGGGAACATGGGACTTTTTTATACTCGATCAGGGGACTTTATTATACTCGATCAGGGGACTTTTTTATACTCGATCAGGGGACTTTGTTATACTCGACCAGGGGCCATTGTTATACTCGATCACCGGACTTGGTTATACTCGATAAGGGGTCTTTGTTATACTCGATAAGGGGAATTTGTTATACTCGATAAGGGGACTTTGTTAGACTGGAACAGGGGAGTTTGTTATACTCGACCAGGGAACTTTGTTACACTCGATCAGGCGGCTTTGTTATACTCAATCAGGGGACTTTGTTATACTCGATGAGGGGCCTTTGTTATACTCGATAAGGGGCCTTTTTTATATTAGATCAGAGGACTTTGTTATACTCGATTAGGGGCCTTTTTCAGACTCGATCACGGGCCTTTGTTATACTAAATCAGGGGACTTTGCTATACTCGACCAGGGGACTTTATTGTACTCGATCAGGGGACTTTGTTATACTCGACCAGGGGACTTTTTTATACTTGACAAATGGACTTTGTTATACTCGATGAGGGACCTTTGTTATACTCGATTAGAAAACTTTGTGGTACTCGACCAGGGGACTTTGTTATACTCGATCAGGGGATATGTTATTCTCGATTAGGGGACTTTGTTATACTCGGTTCAGCGGACTTTGTTATACTCGTCTAGTGGGCTTTGTTATTCTAGGATCAGGGAATTTGTTATACTCGACCAGAGGACTTTGTTATACTCGATCAGGGGACTTTTTTATTCTCGACCAGGGGCCTTTGTTATACTCGATTAGAAAACTTTGTTATACTCGACCAGGGGACTTTGTTATACTCGATCAAGGGACTTTGTTATATTCGATAAGGGAATTTGTTATACTCGATAAGGGAACTTTGTTCGACAGGAACAGGGGACTTTGTTATACTCGACCAGGGGACTTTTTTATACTTGACCAATGGACTTTGTTATACTCGATGAGGGGAATTTGTTATACTCGTCCAGTGGGCTTTGTTATACTCGATCAGGGTACTTTGTCTTACTTGATCAGAGCCCTTTGCTATACTAGACCAGGGGACTTTATTATACTCGATCAGGGGACTTTGTTATACTCGACCAGGGGACTTTGTTATACTCGACCAGGGGACTTTTTAATACTTGACCAATGGACTTTGTTATACTCGATGAGGGGCCTTTGTTATACTCGATTAGAAAACTTTGTGGTACTCTACCAGGGGACTTTGTTATACTCCACCAGGGACTTTGTTATACTCGATCAGGGGATAAGTTAAACACGATCAGGGGACTTTGTTATACTCGGTTCAGGGGACTTTGTTATACTCCACCAGGGACTTTATTATACTCGATCAGGGGATAAGTTATACTCGATCAGGGGACTTTGTTATACTCAATAAGGGGACTTTGTTGTACTCGATTAGGGGCCTTTGTTATACTCGATGAGGGTGCTTTGTTATATTCGACCAGGGGACTTTGATATACTCGATCAGGGAGACTTTCTTATACTCGAAACGAGCTTTGTTATACTTTCGATCATGAAGACTTTGTTATACTCGATGAGGAGGCTTTGTTATACTCGATCAGGGACTTTGTTATACTCGACCAGGAACTTTGTTATACTGATCGGATATAAGACATTATATCAGTGGAAACGATAAGGAGACTTTGTTATACTCGACCAGTAGACTTTTATTCTGACCATTAGACTTTTGTTGTATACTCGATAGAGACGCTGTTATATACTCGATCAGGGGACTTTGTTATACTCACCCAGTGGTCTTTGTTATACTCGATTAGGGGCCTTTGTTATACTCGATGAGGGGGCTTTGTTATACTTGACCAGGGGTCCTTGTTATACTCGATCAAGGAACATTGTTATACTCGACCAGGGAACTTTTTTATAATTAATCAGGGGACTTTGTCATGCTCGATCAGTTGACTTTCCTATATTTGACCAATGGACTTTGCTATACTCGATGAGGGGCTTTTGTTATAAACGATGAGGGGACTTTGTTGTACTCGACCAGGGGACTTTGTTATACTCGATCAGGGGACTTTGTTATAGTCGACCAGAGGACTTTGTTATACTCGATTAGGGGACTTTGTTATACTCGATCAGAGGACTTTGTTATACTCGACCAGGGGCCTTTGTTATACTTGATTAGAAAACTTTGTTATACTCGACCAGGGGACTTTGTTTTACTCGATCAAGGGACTTTCTTATATTCGATAAGGGGAATTTGTTATACTCAATAAGGGGACTTTGTTCAGCAGGAACAGGGGACTTTGTTTTACTCGACCAGGGGACTTTTTTATTCTTGACCAATGGACTTTGTTATATTCGATGAGGGGAAGTTGTTATACTCGTCCAAGGGGCTTTGTTATACTCGATCAGGGTACTTTGTCTTACTCGATCAGAGCCCTTTGCTATACTCGACCAGGGGACTTTGTTATAATCGATCAGGGGACTTTGTTATGCTCGATATGGGGACTTTGTTATACTGGGCCAGGGGACATTTTTATACTCGATAAGCGGACTTTGTTATACTGGACCATGGGACTTTTTTATACTCGATCAGAGGACTTTTGTTATACTCGATCAGGGGACTTTCTTATACTCGATCACCGGACTTTGTTATACTCGATAAGGGGACTTTGTTATACTCGATAAGGGGAATTTGTTATACTCAATGAGGGGCCTTTGTTATACAAGATCTGGGGACTTTGTTATACTCGAGAAGGGGACTTTGTTATACTCAACAAGAGGTCTTTGTTATACTCGATTAGGGGCCTTTGTTATACTCGATGAGGGGGCTTTGTTATACTTGACCAGGGGTCTTTGTTATACTCGATCAGGGAACATTGTTATACTCGACCAGGGAACTTTTTTATAATTAATCAGGGGACTTTGTTATACTCGATCAGTGGACTTTCCTATATTTGACCAATGGACTTTGCTATACTCGATGAGGGGACTTTGTTGTACTCTACCAGGGACTTTGTTATACTCGATCAGGGGACTTTGTTATAGTCGAGACTTTGTTATACTCAATCAGGGGACTTTGTTATACTTGATTAGGGGACTTTGTTATACTCGATCAGGGGACTTTGTTATACTCGATCAGAGGACTTTGTTATACTCGACCAGGGGCCTTTGTTATACTCGATTAGAAAACTTTGTTATACTCGACCAGAGGACTTTGTTATACTCGATCAAGGGACTTTGTTATATTCGATAAGGGGAATTTGTTATACTAGATAAGGGGACTTTGTTCGACAGGAACAGGGGACTTTGTTATACTCGACCAGGGGACTTTTTTATACATGACCAATGGACTTTGTTATACTCGATGAGGGGAATTTGATATAATCGTCCAGTGGGCTTTGTTATACTCGATCAGGATGCTTTGTCTTACTCGATCAGACCCCTTTGCTATACTCGACCAGGGGACTTTGTTATAATCAATCAGGGGACTTTGTTATGCTCGATATGGGGACTTTGTTATACTGGGCCAGGGGACATTTTTATACTGGATCAGCGGACTTTGTTATACGGGACCATGGGACTTTTTTATACTCGATCAGGGGACTTTATTATACTCGATCAGGGGACTTTTGTTATACTCGATCAGGGGACTTTGTTATACTCGACCAGGGGCCATTGTTATGCTCGATCACCGGACTTGGTTATACTCGATAAGGGGTCTTTGTTATACTCGATCACCGGACTTGGTTATACTCGAAAAGGGGTCTTTGTTATACTCGATAAGGGGAATTTGTTATACTCGATAAGGGGACTTTGTTAGACTGGAACAGGGGAGTTTGTTATACTCGACCAGGGGACTTTGTTATACTCGATTAAGCGGCTTTGTTATACTCAATCAGGGGACTTTGTTATACTCGATGAGGGGCCTTTGTTATACTCAATAAGGGGCCTTTGTTATACTAGATCAGGGGACTTTGTTATACTCGATTAGGGGCCTTTTTCAGACTCGATCACGGGCCTTTGTTATACTCAATCAGGGGACTTTGCTATACTCGACCAGGGGACATTATTGTACCCGATCAGGGGACTTTGTTATACTCGATTAGGTGCCTTTTTCAGACTCGATCACGGGCCTTTGTTATACTCAATCAGGGGACTTTTTTATACTTGACAAATGGACTTTGTTATACTCGATGAGGGGCCTTTGTTATACTCGATTAGAAAACTTTGTGGTACTACTCGATTAGAAAACTTTGTGGTACTCGTTATATCGACCAGGGGACTTGTTATACTCGATCAGGGGACTTTGTTATACTCGATCAGCGGACTTTGTTATACTCGATCAGGGGACTTTGTTATACTCGATCTTACTTTGTTATACTTGATCAGCGGACTTTGTTATACTCGATCAGGGACTTTGTTATACTCGATCAAGGGGATTTGTTATACTCGATAAGGGGACTTTGTTCGACAGGAACAGGGGACTTTGTTATACTCGACCAGGGGACTTTTTTATACTTGACCAATGGACTTTGTTATACTCGATGAGGGGCCTTTGTTATACTCGATTAGAAAACTTTGTGGTACTCGACAAGGGGACTTTGTTATACTCCACCAGGGACTTTGTTATACTCGATCAGGGGATAGGTTATACTCGATGAGGACTTTGGTATACTCGGTTTAGGGGTTATACTCAACCAGAGGACTTTGTTACTCGATCAGGGGACTTTGTTATACTCAATAAGGGGACTTTGTTATACTCGATTAGGGGCCTTTGTTATACTCGATGAGGGTGCTGTTATATTCGACCAGGGGACTTTGATATACTCGATCAGGGGACTTTCTTATACTCGAGCAGGGGACTTTGTTATACTCGATTAGGGGCCTTTGTTATACTCGATGAGGAGGCTTTGTTATACTCGATCAGGGGACTTTGCTATACTCGACCAGGGAACTTTGTTATACACGATCAGGGGACTTTGTTATACTCAACCAGGGGACTTTTTTATTCTTGACCAATGGACTTTGTTATACTCGATGAGGGGCCTTTGTTATACGCGACCAGTGACTTTGTTATACTCGATGAGGGGACTTTGTTATACTCGATGAGGGGACTTTGTTAAACTCGATCAGGAGGCTTTGTTATACTCCATGAGGGGACATTGCTAGACTCGATCAGCAGACTTTGTTATACTCGATGTGGGAGACTTTGTTATACTCGACCAGGGGACTTTTTTATACTTGACCAATGGACTTTGTTATACTCGATGAGGGGCCTTTGTTATACTCGATCTAGGGACTTTGTTATATTCAATTAGGGACTTTTTTATAGTCGACCAGAGGACTTTGTTATACTCGATCAGGGAATATGTTATACTCGATCAGGGGACTTTGTTATACTCACCCAGTGGTCTTTGTTATACTCGATTAGGGGCCTTTGTTATACTCGATGAGGGGGCTTTGTTATACTTGACCAGGGATCCTTGTTATACTCGATCAAGGAACATTGTTATACTCGACCAGGGAACTTTTTTATAATTAATCAGGGGACTTTGTCATACTCGATCAGTTGACTTTCCTATATTTGACCAATGGACTTTGCTATACTCGATGAGGGTGCTCTTGTTATAAACGATGAGGGGACTTTGTTGTACTCGACCAGGGGACTTTGATATACTCGATCAGAGAACTTTGTTATAGTTGACCAGAGGACTTTGTTATACTCGATCAGGGGACTGTGTTATACTTGATTAGCATACTGTGTTATACTCGATTAGGGGACTTTGTTATACTCGATCAGAGGACTTTTTTATACTCGACCAGGGGCCTTTGTTATACTCGATTAGAAAACTTTGTTATACTCGACCAGGGGACTTTGTTTTACTCGATCAAGGGACTTTGTTATATTCGATAAGGGGAATTTGTTATACTCGATAAGGGGACTTTGTTCAACAGGAACAGGGGACTTTGTTTTACTCGACCAGGGGACTTTTTTATTCTTGACCAATGGACTTTGTTATATTCGATGAGGGGAAGTTGTTATACTCGTCAAGGGGCTTTGTTATACTCGATCCGGTACTTTATACCCACTGATCAGAGCCCTTTGCTATACTCGTCCAGGGGACTTTGTTATAATCAATCAGGGGACTTTGTTATGCTCGATATGGGGACTTTGTTATACTGGGCCAGGGACATTTTTATACTCGATAAAGCGGACTTTGGACCATGGGACTTTTATATACTTCGATCAGGGAGATACTGTGCCTCGATCAGGGGACTTTCTTATACTCGATCACCGGACTTTGTTATACTCGATAAGGGGACTTTGTTATACTCGATAAGGGGAATTTGTTATACTCAATGAGGGGCCTTTGTTATACAAGATCTGGGGACTTTGTTATACTCGAGAAGGGGACTTTGTTATACTCAACAAGAGGTCTTTGTTATACTCGATTAGGGGCCTTTGTTATACTCGATGAGGGGGCTTTGTTATACTTGACAAGGGGTCTTTGTTATACTCGATCAGGGAACATTGTTATACTCGACCAGGGAACTTGTTTATAATTAATCAGGGGACTTTGTCATACTCGATCAGTGAACTTTCCTATATTTGACCAATGGACTTTGCTATACTCGATGAGGGGGTTTTGTTATAAACGATGAGGGGACTTTGTTTTACTCTACCAGGGGACTTTGTTATACTCGATCAGGGGACTTTGTTATAGTCGACCAGAGGACTTTGTTATACTCGATCAGGGGACTTTGTTATACTTGATTAGGGGACTTTGTTATACTCGATCAGGGGACTTTGTTATACTCGATCAGAGGACTTTGTTATACTCGACCAGGGGCCTTTTTTATACTCGATTAGAAAACTTTGTTATACTCGACCAGGGGACTTTATTATACTCGATCAAGGGTCTTTGTTATATTCGAAAAGGGGAATTTGTTATACTCGGTAAGGGGACTTTGTTCGACAGGAACAGGGGACTTTGTTATACTCGACCAGGGGACTTTTTTATACTTGACCAATGGACTTTGTTATACTCGATGAGGGGAATTTGTTATACTCGTCCAGGGGGCTTTGTTATACTCGATCAGGAGACTTTGTCTTACTCGATCAGAGCCCTTTGCTATACTCGTCCTCGACCAGGGGACATTGTTATACTCGATTAGGCGGCTTTGTTATACTCAATCAGGGGACTTTGTTATACTCGATGAGGGGCTTTTGTTATACTCGATAAGGGGCCTTTGTTATACTAGATCAGGGGACTTTGTTATACACGATTAGGGGCCTTTTTCAGACTCGATCACGGGCCTTTGTTATACTCAATGAGGGGACTTTGCTATACTCGACCAGGACTTTTATTGTACTCTTGATCAGGGGACTTTGTTATACTCGACCAGGGGACTTTTTTTGGCATTTTGACAAATGGATCTTTGTTATACTCGATGAGGGGCCTTTGTTATACTCGATTAGAAACCTTTGTGGTACTCGACCAGGGGACTTTGTTATACTCCACCAGGGACTTTGTTATACTCGATCAGGGGATATGTTATACTCGATCAGGGGACTTTGTTATACTCGGTTCAGGGGACTTTGTTATACTCGAATAGTGGGCTTTGTTATACTAGGATCAGGGAATTTGTTATACTCGATCAGGGGACTTTGTCTTACTCGATCAGGGCCCTTTGTTATATTCGACCAGGTAACTTTGTTGGAATCGATCAGGGGACTTTGCTATACTCGACCAGGGGATTTTATTATACTCTATCAGGGGACTTTGTTATACTCGACCAGGGGACTTTTTTATACTTGACCAATGGACTTTGTTATACTCGATGAGGCGCCTTTGTTATACTCGATTAGAAAACTTTGTGGTACTCGACCAGGGGATTTTGTTTTACTCCACTAGGGACTTTGTTATACTCGATCAGGGGATATGTTATACTCGATCAGGGGACTTTGTTATACTCGGTTCAGGGGACTTTGTTATACTCGTCTAGTGGGCTTTGTTATACTCGTCTAGTGGGCTTTGTTATACTAGGATCAGGGAATTTGTTATACTCGATCAGGGGACTTTGTTATACTCGATGAGGGGCCTTTGTTATACTTGATCAGGGGCCTTTTGTTATTCTCGATTAGGGGCCTTTTTCAGACTCGATCACGGGCCTTTGTTATACTCAATCAGGGGACTTTGTTATACTCGAGCAAGGGGGCTTTGTTATACTCGATCATGGGACTTTGTTATACTCGTCTAGTGGGCTTTTTTATACTAGGATCAGGGAATTTGTTATACTCGATCAGGGGACTTTGTTATACTCGATGAGGGGCCTTTGTTATACTTGATGAGGGGCCTTTTGTTATTCTAGATCAGGGGACTTTGTTATACTCGATTAGGGGCCTTTTTCAGACTCGATCACGGGCCTTTGTTATATTCAATCAGGGGACTTTGTTATACTCGAGCAAGGGGGCTTTGTTATACTCGATCAGGGGACTTTGTTATACTCGATCAGGAGGCTTTGTTATACTCGATCAGGGGACTTTGCTATACTCGACCAGGGGGCTTTGTTATACTCGATCAGGGGACTTTGTTATACTCGATCAGGGGACTTTCTCTTACTCGATCAGGGCCCTTTGCTATACTCGGCCATGGGACTTTGTTATAATCGATCTGGGGACGTTGTTATACTGGGCCAGGAGACTTTGTTATACTCGATCAGGGGATATGTTATATTCGATCAGCGTCTTTGTTATACTGGGCCAGGGGACTTTTTTATACTCGATCAGCGGACTTTTTTATACTGGACCAGGGGACTTTTTTATACTCGATCAGGGGACTTTGTTTTACTTGTTCAGGGGACTTTTGTTATACTCGATCAGGGGACTTTGTTATACTGGACCAGGGGACTTTGTTATACTCGATTAGGGACTTTGTTATACTCGGTCAGGGAACTTTGTTATACTCGTCCAGGAGGCTTTCTTATACTCGGTCATGGGACTTTGTTATACTCAATCAGGCGACTTTTTCTTACTCGATCAGGGCCCTTTGCTATACTCGACCAGGGGACTTTGTTATAATCGATCAAAGGAATTTGTTATGCTCGATATGGGGACTTTGTTATACTGGGCCAGGGGACTTTTTTATATTCGATCAGCGGACTTTGTTATACTGGACCATGGGACTTTTTTATACTCGATCAGGGCAGTTTTGTTATACTCGATTAGGGGACTTTGTTATACTCGACCAGGGGCCTTTGTTATACTCGATGAGGGGCCTTTGTTATACTCGATCTGGGGACTTTATTATACTG
>NW_024728459.1:0-9218 GCF_018991925.1 Homarus americanus | reverse complement strand
TATATTCATTAATGATCTTGATTTAGGCATAACTAGTAGGATTAGTAAATTTGCAGATGATACCAAAATGGGGAGAGTGATAAATTCAGACAGTGACTTTGAACACCTTCAAGAGATCTAGATACCTTACATGAGTGGTCAGTAGACTGGCAAATGAATTTAATACTGATAAATGCAAGGTACTACAGATAGGGAAGACGAATACAAACGTTAAGTATAAACTAGGTAACACGGAAATAGAAACTCAGTTTGTGAAAAAGATCTAGGTGTGTATTTGTTAGCAACGACTTGAAACCCAGAAACAATGTATTAGCGTTCGCAACAAGGCAAACAGGATTCTGGGTTCATATCTAGGTCTGTGAGTAACAGAACTGCTGGACGTTATCTTGAAACTTTACCTAGCATTAGTGAGGCCACACATGGATTATGCGGTTCAGTTCTGGCGTCCTTATTATAGAATGGACATAGATTCTTTGGAGAGAGTACAAAGAAGAATGACAAAAATGATCCATAATATTAGAAACCTTCCATATGAAGAAAGACTGAAAAGCTTAGGCCATATTCATTAGAGAGGCGTAGAGTTAGGGGATATGATAGAGGTGTACAAGTGGGTAAGTGGATTAACAAGGGTAAAATGGAAGATGTTCTGAAGCTCAGTAATAACGAAATAACTAGAACAAATGGCTTTAAATTAGATAAATTCCGATTCAGAAAGGATATAGGCAAGCACTGGTTTGGTAATAGAGTTGTGGATATGTGGAATAGGCTACCGAGTGCTATAGTAGGATCGGGACGCTAGGGAGCTTCAAGACGAAGTTGGATAGGCACATGGAAGTGCTGATGTGGGAAAGGGATCTGCCCTGTATGGGCCAGTCGGCCTCCTGCAGTATCCCACTTTCTTATGTTCTTATGTTCTAGGATGCTCTCGAATCATTATCCTGTGTTCAGAGTTTGTTGATGGGCATAAGAAAATAAGGAGTGCAATAGGCCGGTTGGCCTGTGCATGGCAGCTCCTGTCGAGAGTTACTACCACTCATCCATGAATCTATCTAGCCTTCTTTAAAAACTTTCCAGCATTCCAGCACTTACTACAAAGTTGCTGCTTGTTCCACTCGTCCACCACCCATTTGTGAACCAGTTCCTATCTCTCCAAACCTAAACTTATCCAACTTAAATGGCCGTTTTTAGTCCTATCCTGCTTGGATATTATAAGAACTTTATCTATATCCCTTTATTGATTCCTTCACCCATTTAAATACTTCTATCATATCTCCCCGCACTCTTCGTCTTTCTAGGGAATGCAAGTTTAGTTTTTAACCTATCTTGATATGGAAGGTTTCTAAGTCACGGAATCATTTTCGTCATTCTTTGCTGCACGGACTCCAGTAAATTGATATCCATTCTATAATAAGGGCACCAGAACTGAACTGCACAATCGGCGCGGCCTGACTAGCGAAGATATAGTTTGCGTAGGCTGAAGCTCGTGAACTATTTTTACATCAGATACCAGAGATTCATCCTGTTGATAAGAGATGGTTAGTTAATTCTTTTCAATGTTTATGTTTTAATTTTTAATATATTGAAAAATCATTACCTTTCTGAGTATTTAACCACTAAAGAAAAACAACCTAAACTAACCCAGCCCAGCATAACCCAGGTTGGGCTAACACAGTCAGATACCGCAAGCTAACTGATAAACGGAGAAATGAGCAATAATCTGAAAATATTTTTTCAACAAGTCACCACTGAAAATTTAAACATGATACCGGAGGCACCGGACTCTATTCAGAGATAGTGAAGAAAACAAATTGCCGATAGTAGTGACTAGTAACGATGTTAGTAAGCAAATAGACAAACTAAAGCCTAATAAGTCACCTGGTCCTGATGAGATATTTGCCAGAGTATTAAAGGAATGTAAGGAAGAGCTTAGTATGCCCTTAGCAAAGTTGATTAACATGTCCTTAAAAACAGGTCTAGTACCAGAATCCTGGAGGATAGCGAATGTAATACCGATTTTCAAGAAGGGGTAGATCACTATCCTCTAACTACTGTCCAATCAGTCTAACATCAATTGTAGGCAAATTACTGGAAACAATCTAAACTTTTCGAAAAACACCTGAGAAGCACAAATTGATGAATGATTCCCAGCATGGCTTCACAAGTGGGCGTTTATGTCTAACTAATCTATTTACATTCTTTTCATCAGTTTTCGAATTGGTGGACGAGGGTCCAATTATGATATGGTATACCGTATCTCGAATTTAGCAAAGCTTCGACAGAGTCCCCACGAAAGGTTAACAAGGTAGAAGCACATGGCAATGAAGGTAATATTCAAATGGATTAGGTGTGGTTACAGGACAGGAAACAGCGAGTGAGCATTAACGCACTAAATCCCATTTGGAGCAACGCCACTAGTGGAGCCCCAAGGCTTAGTACTTGACCATTATTATTTATTATATACATAAACGACATAGATATCGTAACATAAGTAAATTTACTGATGACACTAAAATCGGACGGTAATTAAATCTGACGAGGACCCACAAACGACAGGAAGATCTAAACATTTTTCGAATGGTCTGAAAAATGGCAGATGAAATTCAATGTGGAAATCTGATCAAGTAGAGAGATTTCGGAGTAATGATAAGTAGGAACCTTAAGCCAAGTAGTCATAACAAGGCTAATAAAGTACTTAGGTTCATATTAAGGATGTAGTTATAGATCATCTTAAGATTATATCTTGCTCTAGACATCACCTGGATTACGAGAAGTTCATCAGATACAGAATGGATATAGAATCTGGAAAGAATCCAGAGGAGAATGACAAGACTAATCCCTGGCATTAGGAACCCTGAGTTCAGAGACAGGTTAAAGCATCTTAATTTGCACTCCCTCGAGATGTAGAGCGAGGGGCGACATAATAGAGGTGTATAAATGGAAGTCAGGGCTAAACAAAGGAGAAGGTACTCAAACTATCCAACCAGGAGCGAATTCTAAACAATGGTTTTAAATTAGACAAATCTAGATTTCAGCGCAAATAGGTAGACATTGGTTTGGAAACAGTAGTGGATGAATGGAACAAGTTACCAAACATCATCAATCATCAACATAAGATGGAGGAATTGCAGCGGCCTATTGTTTATACTGGGCAGTCTCTAGCTAACCCCTATTGCTCATATGAGATCCAACCTATGTTTGAAGCAATTCAGCTGGATAGCTTCAACATAGGTTGGATGATATATGAGCAATAGGGTTGGGTGAAAAGGACTGTCTATATGGGCCAATAGGCCCGCCAAGTTTCGTCCATTCTATGTTTTTATGTAACAACCCAGCCAACAACCCAACTCGACATAACCCAGCCCAACATAATATAATATAACCCAACCCGACATAATCCACCCAGCCCAACATATAACAACCCAACATAATATAACCCAGCATAATCCAAGGAAATATGTGTTCATAAAAGTTGTGCACTCGCACATGCCTGCATATTTAGTATATGCACACAAGCAACAGCATACCTGTGCACTCACATACATAAATAGTTCTCATGTACTAAAAGATAAGTCATTCTGACCATTCCATGTTTGTTGATTATTATTACTGGTTGTGATTATGCTGTGAACACTATTCCTGGCCTTTATAACTAATTATTGTACACTATATGGAAAAATATTTTCCAACAGTTTTTCACCGAGTTGTTTTGGTTTGTCAGCTGATTCAGTGCACCTTTTATGTTTATTATTATACCCACAATTGAAATAAGGGGCATATTTTTCTCTTGTTAAAATATTATGTTATCTCTTGCAGAACCTGAAAAGGCTGAAGAGCCAGAGGTTGTCCCAGAGAAGAAGGAGAAGGTCAGCGGCAGCTAAAGGTAAGGTGTCAAGATGTTGGTATTTTAATAAGGTTCTACACAGTATTTTAAATACAGGGGTATAAGATTATTGTGAGGGTGAAGCTTGAACATAGAAGACAAAGCAACGTTGAAGAGCGAATGGTGTTTATGAGAGCAATTGTGAGGTGAATGAGATGCTGAGGACAAGATGTAGAAATTAAAATATATTGGGCTAGAGTAATAAGTCTCGGTATATACAGTTGTGTTGGGGAAATGAGTGAAAACAGTAAAAGTATATAGTTAAAGGTTGGTGATATACAGTAGTGGGTATATATATATTGCATTGTTGTAAGATTTATCCTGATTCCACAATGCAGAGGAGCCTGAGGAGAATGGCGAGGCAAATGGTGATGCAAATGGTGAAGAGAATGGTGAAAGGAGGAGGCAAAGGAAGAGGAAGCCCATGGAAGAGGAACCAGCAAAGGAAGAGGAAACCAAGGAGAGTAAGAGGAAGAAGCTAAAAGAGGAGGAAGAGGAAGCCCCAAAGGAAGAAGTTGCAGAAAAAGAAAATGAACCAGAAGCTAATGGAGGTAACAATATTTTTGTTAAAACAGGCAACTGTTATTAACTATTGTAGTTAATGCTGTTCTTCCTGTTTACATCTGCCTTCACAGCCATTTATTATGTTATCCAATCACTAAGCTTTTACAAAGTCATTGAATCTTGCAACAACATAAGAAATTGTAAGTTAACATTAGATATGTCGAGGCACATGGAAGGTACTTAATGGCCGAGGAGGTTGTTTTTAAGGAAGTCTAGTGATAAAAATATTCTCATAGTGAGGTGCGGCACATGGGTGTTACTTCATTGCAAGGAATATTATGCATACAGAACTATAAGAGAAATTATAGATTAAAGGAGATTTATTTAGACTTCAAATTATTTTTTTTTGATGACAAATAAAATAGTGAGATTTTATAACCAGGTGCATCTCCAAAGCTCTTGTAATTTTCCATATCGGTGAAAAATGCTGAAGAAATAGAATGTGATGCAAGTATCTTTACTGAACAAGAATATTTATCTAGGAATAGGCTATGAAGATTTTGCTCAAACCGTTAGAATGTTTGAAGGAGACAGTGAATGAGTTGTTGTTAAAAAAATTGCAATATTCACATTAGTACAGGCTTTTATAGGTTCAGTAAAAGGACCAAGGATGTCAATACATAGCTTAGTTAATTTTAGATTAAATAGCCAATTTGTTTTGCATTTTTACTCATAAGTTTAGGTGATGGTTCTGTCAGTACAATAACAGTCAATTGTAGACAGATTATCTATTTGATAAGGATAGGATACTTTGAGTAGAGTAACCTGATTGTTTTAGTTGGTAGAGGAATAATGCCTGCCTTTTGTTTTAGTAACAGCAGAAGAAGTGTGGAAGAGCCAGTGGCCTTAGCACCCCAGCTTAGGGGCGGGGAGTCGCAAACCAAGAAAGGCCACAGTTGAGCTTTAAGTGACAAGATATTCAAATATTTCGTTTAAAATATACCAGCATCTGCTTCAAAAATTTATATGTTGTTACAGACTTTCAGCCCCTGGGTGTTAAGTAAAACCCATCAACTAATCCTTTACATCTTCCATTCATGCTGAATGGCATCTAAATGTCAAGAGATTCTACTGTTATTAATGTGCTTATGAAGGGTTATTGTTAATATACATTTTTATTGGTGGTTGGTTATGGGTAGTTAATGACCAGCATGTCATCTTGTTTTGGTATGTTTATCTCATATTTAAGGTACAGTGTTTATGGAACCTTAAAGTAAATTGGGAACCTTTAACATGAATATCATTGGAATATGTGCCTGACCTGTTGACGCACATTTATGTAATAATGGCAAACCTTGCACTAATTAAATAAATTTAAGAAATGAACATACTTCCTGAAGTAAATCGGGAAGAGGATTAGTATTTATGTAGAAAATCACAATCGGATATTCAAATAAGGATATTTTGTATTGTACACATGATGTGTAATTTTATGCATTTAACATTTAGACATCCATCATCATCGTCCTCCTGTGTGCCTAACCATCATGTTGTTTTATAATCTTATAGAAACTCTATACTTGGCTCTCATCCATAACTGGTTTTATGGTACTTGAGGTCATCCTAAGTCTTGGATTCTTTTGTTTCACCATCATGTACAGTCTGCAGGCTAAGGTTCGTTCCCTTTGGTGACAACGGATTCATGGGAATGAGTCTCTTGAACTGACTAATCCCACTTATATCTTCAAGTCAGCCCACTAATCATATGGGGGAATCTTGACCTAATCGCACATTCCCCAACAAAAGTTTTTAATTTCTGCAAGCTGAATTAATAAACACATGCAGTATATCGCTTTTAGGTCAAGGGAAGGTGCTGTTTAGTGATTCTTTTTGTTACATTCTGGTAGTTACAGGTATTTAAATTGTCTATAATCCATATCTTCATTCATTTATATATATTACACTAGAAAATTGTAATAATGTCATCCAAATGCATCAATACCTTACAATATCATTAACATTAATATCTCATGCAGCCAGTCCAAGTTAAACTTATTACAGTATGTTGGCTATTAGCTCGTCTTTTCAGAACACATGCAGCAAAGCATAGGTGGATTTATTCACTTAAGCTCGAACACACAATTCTTATTAAGACTTTTTCCAATATTTCAACCAATTTATTTCCTTTTATCTGCATACATGATCTGATGTTATGTGTGTCTTTCTGTGGGAGATTACACTGTGTGTGTCCTCCATGTACACCAGAGAATTCAAAATCACTACCTGGGATCAATAAGACATTCCTATTGTCCCTATGTCCTTGGGACACAAATTTCCATCCCACTACACCTTCACCGAATTAATCCTAGAACTTTTATCATTTTAGTTTCCACTTTCACTCTTCCTATTCACTGGTGCAAGTGTCTAACATATTGTTTAATCCGTAATTTTGACCTTTGCAGTCCCTCTGTTGTTTTAGGAGACAGTAGCCAACTACGACCATATATATATTCACCACATCACCCTATAATCTATATTTAGTTTCCTTGTGGTTTTAAGAGACAAACATATATTCTGGTGGTTTTAATTTTTGCTTATATTTTTCCGTATAACCTATTCTTTGTTTATATTTTTTATTCTATCTTTTATGAAACCACTTCAAATCAAAATTCCCTTGACAAATTCTATAGATTTGTTTATGTAAAATACTGTAAGGGCATGAATCTAAAAAAGGCAGACAAAAAAGATTGATAATGTAGGAAGTAAACCTAAAATTTGTAGGAGGCTAGGTTATAAATGACACTACCATGTACTGCAAAACTAAGGAGCAGGTATTGTTGTTTATGGGGTGTTTCTAAACATAACATCAACCCTCCCAGTATAATACATATGGTATTAAAAAACTAGATATTATGAAACAATGATATGAAGACTCCAGGCAAAATTTAAACCACATTCGCGGCAAATGCGAACTGATAAGTAGAGATGAAGTGGTGGTGGAGAAGGTTGAGCCACACCTACACAACTCTCTCTGTTTGCAAGCTGACAGCAGACATTTTCTGAGTCATTGATACCAAAACCCGTCAACAATGTTGGGGGTTTGGGGGGCACACACCCCAATCTAACTCTCTGAGACTGAATAACTTTCAACAAATTTGATTGCAACAAAAGATTCTGTAAAGGGTGAAATGTTAAATTATTAACAAATTATAGATTTCTTTAGCACTGTAGTTCAAACCCAAATCATTACAACAAAGCCATTTTAATAATGTTCCACACTGCCAATGTTTTATTCAGCTCTACAAAAAAAACAAGGAGCCAATATGAGAACCTGACGGCTGGATAAACAAAGCCCCTAACTGCAACAATCTAGGTTAGCCTAATATAGAGTATGTTCTGCACTTCACAAACATACTAAAGATGCAGATTTTTTTTCACCAGATCAATATTGTATGAGAGTACAGTATAGTGTTTGATTTAAGATGACAGTACACTTATTCTTGAGCCACTTATTGATGGTTATGTAATAAGAATGACTTTAATAATATTCATCAAAAAACAAAGCGACAAAAAAATATTCTTCAATTGTTGGTGGTCCTGTGTGGTAACCTGAAAAAATTTGGTGAAAATCTGAGTTTTGATGCGGTTTTCACAACGCTGGTTATAAATGTCTTTAACATGTACATTGTTTTAGGTACTGTATGTGCATATGGAAAGATGAATAATAGCAGCAAATTTATTTGAAAATTGAATGTTGCTATAAAAGCAGAAATTTTTTTAGGAAATTTAAAAAATGGTACAACAAGCTGGCTTGGGTATTATTGTGAATTATTTATCAATCGAGCAAGCCATCAGGGGGAAAATGGGCTCTACCTCCATGGTATTGCTCCCCTTTGTAATGGCTGAGGATCACATGATTCCTACATGGTCATTTTAATGTTTGCAGTTCATACAATATGAACATGTATGTGGTGGTAAAAACAGAAAAGTTTTATTTCTTCTAACCACTGGAAACTGTGGCCTCTGACAAATGATGAGAGGATGCTTACAGCAAATCGTAGAAGCGTTGCTAAACGGAATGCCGCTCAGTGACAGAGAGAGACGCATCCTGAAATGAGCCCTCAATATTGCAGGAGTTTAAACTCGCAGCTCTCGCAGTAAAACTTTTGAGGTATGTTCTGCTTGATACTTGTAAACTAAACACACAGGCCATTTAGAAGTTACTTTGATACTGCAGTACCATTCTGTTTATAGATAGTGATGACTTTTTATTCTTATGTATCGTCAGCCTGATAGTTCAATTCAGTCTCACAGGTGATTTAAAAAAAATGCAAGTTCACTTTCATAACTGGGTGCTGACCAATCACCCTTGATCGATCTCAACTCTCTCTCTCCCTAAAATGGTAGTGGTTTATATCAGTTTTGGTGAAAAATTGGTGGTTCTGCTGTCGTTAGTCATGCATCAAATGTTAGCCCTGCCTTTGTTGGTGTTTCAGATCCTTGTGTTTTATGCATCTTATTTTGTAAACCTGCTTACTTACTTATTATTGAAATTTTTAGTTAATCAAGGCGTATTTTGCCGGGTGAACCTGCCGCCAGATTGCAGTGTACTGTAGGTAGTAGTAGCAAATAGTAGTAGTAGTACAGCAATGACAGCAGTGTGGTAGTAGTAAAAATTTATGTATAAGAGTTTTATGGATAACTTATTAACTACCCCTTAGTTAACCTGCAAATCCTGTCTTTACTCAATTAAACCCAACCAACATTAATTCAAATTACATGGTTTAAATGCATCTGAACTCAGTAATACGTAAATCTCGAACGGGCCAAATGA
>NW_024728458.1:0-11693 GCF_018991925.1 Homarus americanus | reverse complement strand
TACAATAATATTCTATCCTAAATGACTTGAATAAATACTATGATACTATATTTCTGAATATTTTCATTAAAATCCATCAAAATCATTTTCTTTGTCATCGTCTGCAGCACCAAATTGCTTCTCCCAGTCTCTCCTTGAACAGGGCTAGAGGATACGTGTTTTTCGAATCGTTTTCAGTTAAAAAACTATTACATCACACGTATATTTTACCTAAACTGCGCCTGAATGAATATATTCTCGGAAATAAATAGTAGTTTTGCTGAAACGTGATGTATTTCATTGTAAACTAGGATAAAATACATGACGAAAACAAAAGACTTTACCTAAGCTTCCGATGTTCTTGAGATGTTACTCGTTTTTTTAATAGTTTTCGGTTAAAATTCTGTTATATTACAATGATATTCTATTCATACTGTGCTTGATATAATACATTCACGGAAATGTAATATTTTTGCTGAAATCACGTATGTATTAAAGTGGAAAGTGGGATAAAATCGGAACGAAAACAATGACTTTCGCTTTCTTTCGTTCAAAAGATGTTACCGTAATCGCTTTTCGAATGGTTTAGTTAAAAAAATGTTGTATTACAATAATATTCCCTCCTAATTGACTTGAATAAATACTTGAATGGAAATATACAATATTTTTTTTGAAACTACCCGCCTTTCAGTGTAAAGTGTCGTAATAATAAATGGTAAACAATTTGCCTTCGGCACTCGTGTTTCAGTTTATAGGACGTAGAGTGTTTTTACTGAAGGTTTTGTTGTTCCCTTACCCTCAAAAACGTGGGTCGAACTATAAACGAGGAATATCATAAATTAACGATTTCTTGGTCAAAAAATCAGGGTTGACCGATAAACGAGGGGGGGTTATAGATGAGTATATACGGTATGTTGTCACAGTTTGATTGCTCGTTTCAAAGTGGCGACCACGTGGTCGCTTGTTGTCGCTGTGCAGCTGTGGCGCTCACGCATGCGCACATACACACAAAAGCCCGCTAAAAAAAAAAAAAAAATTGGTTACTAGAAAAGTCCAGTTCTCGAGGTGGTGGGTTCTGTATCCAGTTTTGGACTTTTTACTGTACAACAGTTCACAACACATTCTATGGTATATTATTACTACACAACAGCTCAGAACTCTGATAATTTTCTGGCTTCTTAACTTGAGGCTGTGTGTGACCTCTAGGGTAAAAATAGTAATAAATAACTTTAATGCTTCATTTCTTGGTGAAGCATTAAATATTTTTAACACTGTATGTTTCACTAAATAAGTCTATAAAGATTTAATAAGTAAATATTAAATGGAGACAGTCAATCAGCTGATGCAAAAGCAGTTTCCTCTGACCTCAATTGATGGCAGCATGATTGGGTACATCGTGAGACAGCACAGACCACCATCTGTTGGACTGGTGCCCAAATCCGCTACAATTGCAACAAGGATGTCTATACCAGGTACTACATTCTCAGTTCGAGATATCCTTGGCACTTCACGCTTGGAGTTTCTCAAAAGGAGTTTAAATAGGCTGTTGGGTAATCCCGATATAGCTAACCAAGTATTAGCAGGTCATAGACCTCAAACTTCTATGCAATAAGAGAAAGTTTGGAATCTTTTTCAACAATTTATCAAGTTAACAACTCCAGAATCATTATCGGAAACAGTTGTGTTAGAATTTTTAGAATTTCTGTTCCGAGTTAAAGGTCTTCAAGGATCGTCAATTGCATCTTATAAATCAGCACTGGTTGACCCTCTGGCTTGGGGTTTTAATATTACTTTAAACCCAAGGATTTTTTTTAAATGCTAATGTCGTTCTTTTTCATTCAGAGACCCCCTCGGCCTAAGAGAATCCCACCTTGGTCTCTGGAAAAAGTTACTAAATTTCTTATGGGGCCTAATTACAATATAAATCTGAACAGAAATAAATTACTATAGAAAACAGCCTTCCTTCTAGCAATAGCAACAGGTATGAGAATAAGTGAACTGATTTAAATTTCCAATAATCCATCATTATTGATATTTTCTGAGTAAGATGTTACCCCTTTTTCCTTTGGAGATCCTAAGAAAAAATGAAAGGGAGTATTTCCAAGCTCAACCTATTAGGATAAAATGCCTTATGGATGAGACAAGGGTTCCTCATATATTGTGCCCTAATCAAGGCCCCCTATGTTTTCTCATCCAGGGTTGGTAAGAAATTGTCTAGTCAAATGACAAAATCTTTATCTGAATTAGTGAATCAAGCAGACTCTGGCAAGAAATTTTTGGCACATAACACTAGGAAATATGCAGGGTCTGTGGCCTTTCTGCAGCATATGAGCCTCAGTTAGATCAAGGAAATGGGCTTTTGGAGATCTTCAAAAACTTTCAAGGACAGCTTCTTCATCACCATAATAAAAAGAATATCCTAATTGAGATATGTAAATTAACATTTTACTTTCCGGTAAATGTTCCTAATTTTGAAAATATGATACACGGTTTATAATCATAATCTGGACCTAAGTTAGCGGAGCCTTTTATGCAAAGTCACTTCCCTCTCCACCTCCAGCTCGGGTATTCAAAGCTAAGTATCCCATTCTGGGTTGAACAAAAAACCGTTTTTTTCTAAAAACCAGTTTTTGTTTTGAGCCAGAATGCGACGTTGATAACCCACCCATCTCCACCCCTCGAGAGTTGACTTTTATTTATTGCTCGCTCTAAGGCAAGAGATGGAGGTGGCAGTGCATGCGATGGGCGAAAGGCGGGGGTTTCGACAATTGCAATTAAATGCCAGGTAGCGACGTGTCCTCCTAATAATACTTATTAAGCAATTATTAGATGTTTTAATTGCCTGTATGTTGGCTTGGCGAGTTATTGCTAGGCATTAACATACCTAGGTAAGCGTCGCATTCTGGGTCATATCACAAAAACTGATTTTTAGAAAAAAAAACAGCTTTTTCAAAGATGGGACTGTGAATCAGTGTATAGCTCTTTTACTACCCTTCTGAAAGCTGTTTACCTAGAAAACTAAGAGGAAATGCTAAAAAAGGTTAGGCAGCAAGATTTTTGGCATCACCCTGTAGGTAGTAGGAAGCTACCAAACAGGGAGATACTACTGCCTGGGAAGATATTGAAAGCATAATGTGTTGTCTAATGGTGGACCCTGCTGCCATATGGCATCACAAAAATTGTGACCAAGTCCCAGGTTGCTGATCTGACTTTCACTTCATTTAAACACAATTGAAGGGTCTCAATTGTTTCTCTTACTTTGACAACACAAAATACATACAGTATATCATTTCTCACTCTTGATCTTTTTTATTATTTTTAGTACTTTATTATTATTAGTTGTTTTATTATTATAATATTTTTGCTCCCCATGCTTGGGTGAGCTAATGCCTGTATAAAAAACCATCTCCCAGTGGCTCCAGCCGACTGGTCACTCCGACTCTCTTGGCTCCAAAGGTCCCACCCCACACTGGTGTTTTTCATTACCAAATTTGTGCAAATGTGGCAAGGAAATATCCATTTGGTATTAAATGGAAATTATTTGGTACTATATTAACAAATTCAGTTAACATATATGATCATAAGAAGTGAACTTGGTGATGATTTTGTTGCACAATATTTGGCCTACCTTTCTTACATGGTGTAATATCTAGTGGTGGTGGTGGCTGCCTCTTGGGGGGTGAAGGCAGCAGAGCAGATGCCGACGGAGACGTGGACAACTGAAGACCCTGCAGGAGAGACCCACCCACTCTTGTCAAACATTACTGTAGTACAGTTGAGTCTCGGTTTACGCGGTCAATTGAATTGCTTTCGTCACTTTCCACTGTAATACGTACGTCATTTCAGCAAAATATTACATTTCCATATTCTCAGAAATAAATAGTAGTTTTGCTGAAACGTAATGCATTTCAATGTAAATTAGGATAAACTACATGAAAACAAAAGACTTTACCTAGCCTTCCGATGTTCAAGATATGTTACTCGTTTTTTTAGTAGTTTTCGGTTAAAATACTCTTATATTAGTGATATTCTATTCATACTGTGCTTGATATAATACATTCACAGAAATGTAATATTTTTGCAACTACAATGCTGATGTCAACACAAGCGTGGTTACAGCGAGACTGACTGAGTGAGGGAGAGCTATACGTGTGTGTGTGAGGTTGCGGGAGTGGGCGGTGTCCCGTGTTCAGTGCCGTGCGCGAGTTGAATGGCGAGCGATTTGAATGTACTTCAATTACTTCAATGTACAGAATATTCCTCCGGTGGGGCAATCTGCGTATTTGCAAATCCGTGTATTATAAACCCGCGTATGTTAAGGGCCGACTGTACTGTACATTGTAGTCAAAATAACATCTTAATTTTATGATGGTATGCACACACAATTAATAAAAAAGAGAAATATCAATAATATTAGGTTTTTTAACACTTACGTTAGTAGAAGAGATGGCTGGGCACACGGGGAAGGGGGGGGAGGGGGGGGGTTGGTTCCGAGGCAGAGGGCAGATTATTGGCCCTCACCTGTATCACTCGTATCAATTGTATCACTATCCACTACAGAGGCTTGCAGGGCCTCCTTGTCAAACCCCTCAAAGTCCATATCCTCACTATCACTGACTTGGGCCGGCTGTGGTGGGTGGCGGGTGAAAAACTGGGTAATGTTTTGATGACTGGGCGACCTTGTGCGCACCCTGCCTGCGCTGCTTCCCGCGTAAATGACCAAATTTACCGCGTAATTAAAGCATTTCATTCTGGCAAGGCACCGTGTAAATGACCAAACGCGTTAACCAAAACCCCGTAAAACCAGACTCAACTGTATATCTTTATATCTTTTTAACTTTGGTGTCTTGTACACTGTATCTTTACAATAATTTGGGTATGCTGTGCATTCCTCTTATCAATGATGTCTCACCACCTCAAAGAGTTCCTGGCTAACTTACAAAAAAGCCTTCGGGCTGCCCTATCCCAGCACATCTTCCTTATCCCTTCCCCTTAATATATTGTTTCACCTTTCTCAACTATGGTGTAGACATTCTCCATTTACCCAACACACCTGCCATACCATCTTTACTCTTGGATCCTTCTCACAAGTCCATACCATCTCAGTCAACCCATTCCACAACTGCACAATTTACACCCTTTGCTTTCTCAACCATTCCAAATGCTTCAACATTTCTTACCCCTTCCATTCTGGTAACTTCATATAACTCATCTACTCTATGTGGCTTGAAGTGAAGAACATTCTGCTCCATCCCAAGACCAGGTTTACATTTTCTACTTTAATGATACTTCCCATTCATCCATTGTTCTCAGCCTAGTTTCACTTTCCATCACACTATTCTAAACAATCATCACTTCCAAACAGCTGAAATCTTTATCATTATCCAGTGACTCTCCCCTACACCTACGGTACAGTACAAGTACAGGTGCTCCTCTACTTAAGAATGTTCAACTTACAAACTTTCAGAGATACAAACATCATCACTGAGGGGGGTTACCTGCCACAACAGGTGTTTAATGTGGATGAGACTGGATTATTCTGAAGAAAATTCCAGGTAAAACAAACATTACCTAAGAGGAGAAGAGTGAGCCAGGTTTTAAGGCTGTATTAAAGGGTATAGCTCTACTAAATATACATAATCTTTTAATTTTTTACAATATGTTTGGTATCTACAGGAGTAAAGTTGGACTTACAAACAAGCCTCAAGAACGTAACTCGTTCATCAGTAGAGGAGCAACTGTATTACACTTTTCAGCCTGTGTCAGTAGAGTACTGTACTGTAGTGTGACCCATAGTTTACCCAACTCCCCAACTATGCAGCTTTAGTTGTGTAGCTAGCCCCCCCCCCCCCAGCAACACCAGCCACAAATGCTTTATTATCTTTTTATCTGTTCAAATACTTAATTGAAACTGAAGGATGAGAGAACTGACTGATGTAATCATTTATGCTTTGTCTAATTAACGATTTCTATCAAGTCACAAAAGAAGAAAAATCTACTTAAATTTCATTTGGGTGAAGTCGTTCTATACTTTGGTAGCTATAGCATGTTAAATATAAGAGAAAACTATACTATTGGCACTGTACCATATATCTCTATCAGCCTCTGATGTACTATACTCATGATTATTATGATACAGAAGACACTAACACACCTGGTTTATATGTTGGAGTAAGTAAGTAAGTTGCTGACTGAAGACCTTCCATCACCTCCTCTAAACTCCACAAAACACACTCCATTACATTTCAGTCTGTCAGTCTTCAAGGCGAGAGGACTGGTTGTGAATTCCACTGAAAAACCAACGCTGATATTGCAGCTTGTGTTACATGATATAACCTGGCCAGGTTGTACCACCAGTGTAGTAAAGATCCAGGATTATAAAGGAACTACTGATGGATAATTCATCATCATTTTTTTATGGATGGTTTCCACACTTGTGTGGGTTAGCCGTGATTACCCGATGGGAGCTGTTGGGCAAAATCAAGACACTGTCCCCCTCCCCCCCCCCAACCCACTCACCACCACACATCCAGGGCACCAGCCCATAAAATATGGCAGAGACCAGGGGATGGGTACAGCTCTGGTGACCCATTAGACATGTTACAGCAATGTTTTATGGATGGCTTCTCTCCCTAATGCCAACCCACATGGTGGGAACAGCTGGTAAGGCATGGTCACAACTCCCCAAGATAATCAAACACTACCCGCCTACATTTACATTACCTAAGTACAAGCTCAACGAAAATGAAATAATATTCAATATTAACAGCAAAGATGTACAGTAGACTGCAACAAAAAGTGATAGTTAAAATTATTAGGGATGAAAATATTTACAGTATGTACATAATAACAGGAGACACAGAATGTTCTCATACAAATACTGTATAGTAGCTAAGTAGCTACACAAAATATGATTACCATTAATAAGAAGGAATATCAGCAACTGAGAAGCTACCAATGAGAGGCTGCAACTAAGGTGTCTTCTGAGTGGGTGTCAGTGAGGGAGAGGGTCACACTCATTGTACTGTGCACATCATTGTCATTCCAAAAAATAAACTTTAATTCATATTACGCTACAAAACATTCAAATCCACCGCGCTTGTAGAATCTCAGAGAACGGGAAACATTGATAAAGGATAACTCACCTACTCAATGTTGCTGAATCATGTGTTGTATTGTACCCAGGTACAGTTATAGAATATTAATTGTATGTATTCATAGCATTAAGGAGAACTCAGGGTATCCATAAGATGATTGGAAAAGTCCAATTGAACCGGACTAGTGTACTGTAGAACTAGGTGTGGATCATGGTTTGAAGGTCATACTATTTACGTCTGTGAACGTGTAGCGAACATAACTTCCACAAATATCATATGAAAATACATGAGAACAATGATATGGAAAAAGGATAAATGTATCAGGACTATGTGAGGTGTTGGAAGTGACCCAGAAACTATACCTGAAAGGAAATATCTTGTATACATCGGTGTGAACTTAATACATGTATAGTGATCAGAGAATCTTATGTCTGTGTTCAAATAGTGCAATGTGTAAGAGGAGGATCCCTAATTACAGTTTTAAGTGAAATGGATGTACCCACGCCATGAACATTCGGCTTTTGTTTCAAGGTAGCGTCCTTTGTACCCGCCTCAAGTGTGCTGCGTTGATATTATAACCCAATGAATTTACCCACGAACTAGCAAACCAGAACCTTACCTTAGTGTGTAATTTAGGATTAAAATATGTGTTTATAAGGCATGAGGTTACAATATACAGGAAGGTGTTCATGTGAGAACCGTAAGAAATAAAAGTAAAAATTAAAGATTGGAAACTGTAGGCCTGTGTCCTCTATCGGGCTACATCCCGCCCTGTAAAAAAGGCTTATATAGCAGTTATTACAGTTTAAAGCTTTGCCTGATGCATAAGTGAAATAGTAATGTGTTAGGGTGTGGGATAACCGCCCATCAGGCATTATTTCTCAGTGTCCTACATTCTATCCTCACCTCAGGTCCCATGCGGTCGGAGTGCCTTGCTGGGTGGCGGCCATTATCCCTGTGAGCGTCCCACCAGGTGGTGACTACTCCCAGCTATGCCAATCCACTGTGAACCTGTGGATTCCCAGCACACCACTCCAAATGAGTAAGAACAAATAAGGAAACGTGTGAGAAACTCCGCGGTCGTCACTTGGAGCGACCTATAATACCAGGCGTAGAAATAGTACTGGTATGTCTCTTGGTGTAGCCCTCGTCTCTACCCACCGAGGGCGGTGTGCGAACGAGGTGCCTGATATGTATACCTAGAAATTACAAGGAGTCCCATGCTTGCAGGTGTAGAGTGTCACAGGTGTGTTGAGATGTTGCTACAGGGAGGTGAGATGGTGTTACTATGTATGATGACCTAAGGTGCTATATTCCATACAGGTGGAGCAGTCCGAAGTGTTGAGTGATATTGTAAGCAGGGTAACGAAAATCATCGTTGTTCTTCTGAGGAAGGCCAGCTCAATTGTATTTTTTGTTACCATATATTTTATCAGGAATAAATTAGTTAAGACATGTTATGGTTTCACCCTTCTTTCCCCTTATCGATTTGGTCAATGAAAAACCTAACCCAATGCTTGGTCCACTCTGCACGCTACCTGACGAGCTACATAGTGTCCAGAGGGGTCTGGTTGCAGCGACCCTTAGAAATTAAGACTAGAGTTAAGTATTTCTCCTTAGAATTAGTGACCCCAGATCTGGCAGTACTGTCATAACATAGTGATACAGTACTGTACTAACATTGATAATTATATCTTGTATATATACATCATTGAGGAAAATTATGCCTCACAGGCAAAGGTTGTACAAGCACCATGAGAGCTCTATTTTAACCACGGCCTCTTTGATAAGCTCATCAAACACTTTGTGATGTAGTCAAAAGACTTTAAAATTCACCCTCGTCTCACTGTTGGTCTGAAATTCTGCCATTTGGAGAAAAATTTAGCCGCACCTTAGGCTCTATTACAAGGCAACAGTATGGGACTAACTTGTCAAGTCAAGTCTTGGGTCAGTTGCCTCATGCAAATATACCAAACCTAATCAGATTTCACATGGCCTGCCCATTTTCCCACAACCTTACCTGACCTAATAAGAGTGACAGAGTTAATCCCTGATCATAATCTATGGTCCCGACTTAATAACACATTACCTACTGCAGTACTCTCATGTTCTCTCTTTACACCTGGCCTAGGTGACCAATGTAAAGGACCTTTTACGATGAAGCTCGGGAAGTCTTGGTGTAAACCTTGGGATATGAATCAACGGCTATACGGTACATTTACCCGTCTCTGTTGTGTAGTCCTTCGCCTCCCTGCCGTCACGTGTGGCCATCTCATCGCTCGCTACACCCACACCACCACCCACAATGGCTCCACCACTCTCACCACGCAACACAACCTGCAACAGTAAACATGTCATTCATTACCTAAAACTTACTATATGTTCTACGTAAAAACAAAAAGATTAATGCTCATGTTGATGATCTTCATATATTTTCGTTCACTTTTCAAAAGCTTTTCCCTCATGCTACACCCCCACCCACCCTACTATTACCACTTTGCTGTCACTCGGAATCGGGTATGACGATCATCCAGCTATGATACAATGATATGAGTTGTTAGGGATGTCACCTTCGTTGGCGAGTTCTGAGGTGACGAAAGAGGCAGATACGGGACTGGCAGGGTCGTTTACAGATGTTGTACATGTTAGGGACTACATCTAGTGCGGGAGGGGCAGTGGCAACATCTTTCCAGCGTTGGTGCTTGACTGCTTCTGTTTGCAGTCGTACTAACTCAAAGTACTGTATTGACACCCTCTCATGTGGTGTTCCTCCAAGCGTTATGGTGTGGAGTAATCGTCTCCCAGGTGAGGGGGTCAATTTGACACTTTTTCAAGTGTGTCTTAAAACAATCCTTATACCTTTTGAGCCAAAGCAGCCAGCCTTCTTTCTACCATTGACGACCGGACTACAACTCGACCTCTCTGTCTACCACTGGACTTCCCAGAAATCCTGTTTGGGGCAACGCCCCTTGGGGGCCTCCGCCTTTGGAAAACGACCACGACTGCCACCGGACTACCTCATGAGCGTTCAGGACTGTCAACCCTAGTTAGTGCTCCCCACAGGTAGAGTGAGTGACCCACACTCCTGCTGGAGGGCAGCTGTTGATGGGCAGTACTGACGTGGTTTGGGGTCTTTCTCTTGCTGAAAGCCTTCCTTACTTACCCTGGCCGAGGCACCTGCTTATATTTAAGTATTCGTGCTAGAGCCCCTCCAGTGACGCACACCTCACAGCAGGTGGGATTGTGTGTGTCCGTTGGAGGTAGGGGGAACACAGGCCAATCCGGCAGTGGAAAAGCAGTGATAGTGCAGTTACACCACTGTCCGGGGGTCGCCTATAGGCACACTAAGAAGGGTCTTGAATAACTTTCTTTATCACCCACTATTAATACATGCTAGGAAGACACAAACAAATAAACCATGGCTACCAAGGTTAGACTCAAGATCATAGACAAAAGAACAGTCCCTTCACGTTCTCAGATAAATGAAACAGCGTATGGTACACTCAATGTACCCTTCACAAGGATGTTCTCATCGAACGATGGATACACTGCAATATGCAGGGACTACAGGGATGCAGATACCATTCTGAGCCCCGAGGGAATGCAAGCCTAAACTAAACTATTGTAGGGATACAGTAGTTTGGCTGTTAAAATAGTTTCTTTACCCCCCTCCCCGCCCTCTCTCTACCAATTTCCAATAAGTTATAGCTATAAAAACAAAAGAAATGAGAAGTAAGTAAGAAAGAATGTGTGTGTTTGATGCTAAGTAAAGATAATTGTAATACGATATATATTTTATTTCTAAAACTCAAACGTTCAAGTATAAAGTGTGGATCATATACAGTACTGTACTGTAATACAGTACAAACTATAAATAACAATCACGTACCTAACTTAACTATACACAAGTACTGTACTGTGTTATGTTCAGTACACAAGCCATCACTTTAAAACAATGAAGGAGGTATCACCACTAAGTAATGAATAGACTCATTGTAAAACAAATAAATAAAGGCAACATAACCACCAAGTGATGTGTAGAGCCCTAGTTAAGAAATGGTTTAACATTCTAATGACCTTCCCACTGCCAACAAATAGCCTCATCACTAGTCAACTCTCTCTCTCTCTCATACTTGTTGCTTCCTTGACCCCCCCCCCCTCCACGTCAATATCCCCTTACATTTAGGTTATTCAGAAAGTCAATTGTGAAAATGACAAAAATGGTACTTCTTATAGCAAATACTAATTCAATACATGTGCTAACCACATAGCTAGTCAATACTACCTCATATTACCACATAGCTAGCAAATACTACCTATTACCATAAAGCTAGCCAATACTACCACATACCTGGTCAATACTCCCACATACTAACCCACTACCTCATATTACCACATAGCCAGTTAATACTACCTCATACTACCACATACCTGGTCAATACTCCCACATACTAGCCAACACAACCACATACATACAGTCAGTCCCACTATGACAACACAGTGCCAACACAGGAGTTAACCAAATTAATATTAATGTCGCTAGAGATCGTGTCGTATGTGTATCAGCAACATTGTTTTCCGTCTACAGTACTATTCTCTTGTGGGTAAACATTTATA
>NW_024728457.1:0-17104 GCF_018991925.1 Homarus americanus | reverse complement strand
TTGTTATACTCGATCAGGGGACTTTGTTATACTCGATCAGGGGACTTTGTTATACTTGATCACTGGATTTTGTAATATTCGATTAGGGGGGCTTTGTTATACTCTACCAAGGTCCTTTGTTATGCTCGACCAGTGGCCTTTGTTATACTCGACCAGGGGGCTTTGTTATATTCGATTAGGGTACTTTGTTATACTCGACCAGGGGCCTTTGTTATGGTCAACTAGGGGACTTTGTTATACTCAATCAGGGGACTTTGTTATACTCGATCAGGGAGCTTTGTTTTCCTCGACCAGGTGACTTTGTTATACTCGATTAGGGACTTTGTTATACTCGATGATTGGGCTTTGTTTTACTCGATCAAGGGCCTTTGTCATAATCGATCAGGGGACTTTGTTAGACTCGATGAGGGGCCCCTGTTATACTCGATGAGGGGCCTTTGTTATACTCAATCATGGGCCATTGTTATATTCAACCAGGGGACTTTGTTATACTAGATCAGGGGACTTTGTTATATTCGATAAGGGGACTTTGTTATACTCGATGAGGGGCATTTGTTATACTCGATCAAGGGCCTTTGCTAAACTCGATCAGGGGACTTTGTTAGACTCGATTAGGGGCCTTTGTTATTCTCGATCAGGGGACTTTGTTTTACTCGATCAGGGGCCTTTGTTATTCTCGACCAGGGGCCTTTGTTATGATCGATCAAAGGCCTTTGATATACTCTATCACGGGCTTTTGTTATACTTGAACCAGGGGAATTTGTTATACTCGATCATGAGACTTTGTTATACTCGATCAGGGCCTTTATTATACTCGACCAGGGGGGTTTGATATTATCGATCAGGGGACTTTGTTATACTCGATCAGGGGACTTTGTTATACTCGATCAGGGGGCGTTGTTTTCCTTGATCAGGGGTCTTTGTTATACTCCATCAGGGGCCTTTGTTATACTCGACCAGGGGATTTTGTTATACTCGATTAGGGGGCGTTGTTATACTTGATCACTGGACTTTGTAATATTCGTTCAGGGGGGCTTTGTTATACTCGACCAGGGGCCTTTGTTATGTTCGATAAAGGGACTTTGTTATACTCGATCAGGGGCCTTTGTTATTCTCGATCAGGGGACTTTGCTTTACTCGACCAGGGGACTTTGTTATACTCGATCAAGGGACTTTGTTATACTCGATCAGGGGAATTTGTTATACTCGACCAGGGGACTTTGTTATACACGACCAGGGGACTTTGTTATACTAGATCAGAGGATCTTTTGTTATACCTGATGGGGGACTTTGTTACACGGATCACCGATTCTGTAATTTTCGATCAGAGGGGCTTATAATTTCGACCAGGGGCCTTTGTTATGCTCGGATAAGGTGACTTCTATACTGCTGGATCAGGGACTTTTGTTATACTTCCGATCAGGGCCTTGTTATGCCTCGACTAGAGGACTTTGGTTATACTCGATCAGGGATTTTCTTATACTCGGATCAGGGCTTTGATATACCCGATCAGGTGACTTTGTTATACTCCATCAGGGCCTTTGTTATACTCGACCAAGGGGCTTTGTTATATTCGATTAGGGGACTTTGTTATACTCGACCAGGGGCCTTTGTTATGGTCAACCAGGGACTTTGTTATACTCAATCAGGGGACTTTGTTATACTCGATCAGGGAGCTTTGTTTTCCTCGACCAGGGGACTTTCTTATACTCGATTAGGGGACTTTGTTATATTCCATCAGGGGCCTTTGTTATACTCGACCAGGGGACTTTGTTATACTCGATCAGGGGACTTTGTTATACTTGATCACTGGATTTTGTAATATTCGATTAGGGGGGCTTTGTTATACTCTACCAGGGTCCTTTGTTATGCTCGACCAGTGGCCTTTGTTATACTCGATAAGGGGACTTTGTTATACTCGATCAGGAGGCTTTGTTATACTCAACAGGGGTCCTTTGTTATACTCGATCAGGGGCCTTGGTTATACTCGACCAAAGGACTTTGTTATACTCGATCAGGGGAATTTGTTATACTCGACAAGGGGACTTTGTTATACTCGATAAGGGGAATTTGTTATACTCGATCAGGGGACTTTTTTATACTCGATCAGGGGACTTTGTTATACTCGATCAGGGGGCGTTGTTTTCCTTGATGAGGGGTCTTTGTTATACTCCATCAGGGGCCTTTGTTATACTTGACCAGGAGATTTTGTTATACTCGATTAGGGGACGTTGTTATACTTGATCACTGGACTTTGTAATATTCGTTCAGGGGGGCTTTGTTATACTCGACCAGGGGCCTTTGTTATGTTCGATAAAGGGACTATGTTATACTCGATCAGGGGCCTTTGTTATTCTCGATCAGGGGACTTTGTTTTACTCGACCAGGGGACTTTGTTATACTCGATCAGGGGACTTTGTTATACTCGATCAGGGAATTTGTTATACTCGACCAGGGATCTTTTGCTATAATGACCAGGGACTTCTTTGGTTATACTCAGATCAGAGTGAATTTTGCTATACCTGATAGACTTGCTATACTTGGATCACTGGACTTTGCAATATCGATCAGGGGGCTTCGTTATACCGACTAGGGCCTTGTTATGCTCGATAAGGTGACTTTGTTATACTCGATCAGGAGGCTTTGTTATACTCAACAGGGGGCCTTTGTTATACTCGATCAGGGGCCTTGGTTATACTCGACCAAAGGACTTTGTTATACTCGATCATGGGAATTTGTTATACTCGACAAGGGGACTTTGTTATACTCGATAAGGGGAATTTGTTATACTCGATTAGGGGACTTTGTTATACTCGATCAGGGGACTTTGTTATACTCGATCAGGGGGCGTTGTTTTCCTTGATCAGGGGTCTTTGTTATACTCCATCAGGGGCCTTTGTTATACTCGACCAGGGGATTTTGTTATACTCGATTAGGGGACGTTGTTATACTTGATCACTGGACTTTGTAATATTCGTTCAGGGGGGCTTTGTTATACTCGACCAGGGGCCTTTGTTATGTTCGATAAAGGGACTTTGTTATACTCGATCAGGGGCCTTTGTTATTCTCGATCAGGGGACTTTGTTTTACTCGACCAGGGGACTTTGTTATACTCGATCAAGGGACTTTGTTATACTCGATCAGGGGAATTTGTTATACTCGACCAGGGGACTTTGTTATACACGACAAGGGGACTTTGTTATACTAGATCAGAGGACTTTGTTATACTCGATGGGGGGACTTTGTTATACTTGATCACTGGACTTTGTAATATTCGATCAGAGGGGCTTTGTTATACTCGACTAGGGGCCTTTGTTATGCTCTATAAGGTGACTTTGTTATACTCGATCAGGGGACTTTGTTATACTCGATCAGGGGCCTTTGTTATGCTCGACCAGAGGACTTTGTTATACTCGATCAGGGGACTTTCTTATACTCGATCAGGGGGCTTTGATATACTCCATGAGGTGACTTTGTTATACTCCATCAGGGGCCTTTGTTATACTCGACCAGGGGGCTTTGTTATATTCGATTAGGGGACTTTGTTATACTCGACCAGGGGCCTTTGTTATGGTCAACCAGGGGACTTTGTTATACTCAATCAGGGGACTTTGTTATACTCGATGAGGGAGCTTTGTTTTCCTCGACCAGGGACTTTGTTATACTCGAGCAGAGGACTTTGGTATATTCGATCCGGGGATATGTTATACTCGATCAGAGGACTTTGTTAGACTCGATCAGGGGATATGTTATACTCGATCAGGGGACTTTGTTATACTCGGTTCAGGGGTCTTTGTTATACTCGTCCAGTGGGCTTTGTTATACTAGGATCAGGGGGCTTTGTTATACTCGATCAGGGGACTTTGTTATACTCGATCACCAGACTTTGTTATATCTGATTAGGTACTTGTTGGTACCTACCTGTGCCTCGTTAGCCGCAACCAGGACTTGTTATACTCAATTCAGTAATTTTGCCAGTACCGATCAGGAGCTTTGTTTTCCTTTACCAGGTGACTTTGTTATACTCGATTAGGACTTTGTTATACCCGATGATTGGGCTTGTTTTACTCCGATCAAGGGCCTTGCTTCTAACGAATTTGCGTAATTTTTAGATTCTGATGAAATTTCTGTTGTACTCGATGAGGGCCTTGGTTAAGTACCCAATCGCGTCATTGTTATATTCCAACCAGGACTTGTTATACTAGATCAGGGGACTTTGTTATATTCGGATAAGCGATCTCTTTATGTACTCGGCGAGGCATTTGTTATACTCGATCAAGGGCCTTTGCTAAACTCGATCAGGGGACTTTGTTAGACTCGATTAGGGGCCTTTGTTATTCTCGATCAGGGGACTTTGTTATACTCGATCAGGGGCCTTTGTTATTCTCGACCACGGGCCTTTGTTATGCTCGATCAAAGGCCTTTGATATACTCTATCAGGGGCTTTTGTTATACTTGAACCAGGGGAATTTGTTACACTCGATCATGAGACTTTGTTATACTCGATCAGGGCCTTTATTATACTCGACCAGGGGGGTTTGATATTCTCGATCAGGGGACTTTGTTATACTCGGTAAGGGGGCTTTATTATATTCAATCAGGGGACTTTGTTATACTCCATCGTGGTGTTTGTTATACTCTATTAGGGGCCTTTGTAATACTCGACCAGGGGACTTTGTTATACTCAATCAGAGGACTTTGTTACACTTGTTCAGGGGACTTTGTAATAATCGATGAGGGGGTCTTTGTTATACTCGACCAGGGGCCTTTGTTATGCTCGGTAAGGGGACTTTGTTATACTCGATCAGGGGGCTTTGTTATTCTCGACCAGGGTGCTTTGTTATACTCGATCAGGGGACTTTGTTATACTCGACCAGGGGACTTTTTTATACTCGATCAGGGGACTTTGTTATATTTGATCACTGGACTTTGTAATATTCGATCAGGGGGTCTTTGTTATACTCGACCAGGGGCCTTTTTTATGCTCGATACGGGACTTTGTTATACTCGATCAGAGGGCTTTGTTTTCCTCGATCAGGGGACTTTGTTATTCTCGATCGGGGGACTTTGTTATACTCGATCAGGGGACTTTGTTATACTCGATCAGAAGACTTTGTTATACTCGATCAGGAGACTGTGTTATACTCGACCAGGGGACTTTGTTATACTCGATCAGGAGGCATTGTTTTACTCGATCAGGGGAATTTGTTATTCTCGATAAGGGGACTTTGTTATACGAGATCAGGGGACTTTGTTTTACTCGATCATGGGCCTTTGTTATACTCGACCAGGGTCCTTTCTTATGCTCGACCAGTGGCCTTTGTTATACTCGATCAGGGGGCTTTGTCATATTCGATTATGGGACTTTGTTATTCTCGATGAGGGGCATTTGTTATACTCGATCAAGGGCCTTTGCTATACTCGATCACGGGATTTTGTTATACTAGATCAGGGGACTTTGTTATACTCGATCATGAGACTTTGTTATACTCGATCAGGGCCTTTATTATACTCGATGAGGGGGCTTTGTTATACTCGACCAGGGTCCTTTCTTATGCTCGACCAGTGTCCTTTGTTATACTCGATGAGGGGGCTTTGTTATATTCGATTAGGGGACTTTGTTTTACTCGATGAGGGGCATTTGTTATACAGGATCACGGGCCTTTGCTATACTCGATCAGGGGATTTTGTTATACTAGATCAGGGGATTTTGTTATACTCGATCAGGGCCTTTATTATACTCGATGAGGGGGCTTTGTTACACTCGACCAAGGTCCTTTATTATGCTCGACCAGTGGCCTTTGTTGTACTCCATGAGGGGGCTTTGTTATATTCGATTAGGGGATTTTGTTATACTCGACCAGGTAACTTTGTTATACTCGATCAGGGGACTTTCTTATTCTCGAAAAGGGGACTTTGTTATTCTCGATAAGGGGTCTTTGTTATACTCGATTAGGGGACTTTGTTATACTCGATCAAGGGCCTTTGCTATACTCGATCAGGGGATTTTGTTATACTAGATGAGGGGACTTTGTTATACTCGATCAGGGGGCTTTGTTATACTCGACCAGGGGCCTTTGTTATGCTCGATCATAGGACTTTGTTATACTAGAATAGGGGACTTTGTTATACTCGATGAGGGGCCTTTATTATATTCGACCAGGGGACTTTGTTATACTCGATTTGGGGGATTTTGTTATACACGATGAGAGGGCTTTGATATACCCGATCAGGGGGCTTTGTTATATTCGATTAGGGGACTTTGTTATACTCGAAGAGGGGCATTTGTTATACTCGATCAAGGGCCTTTGCTATACTCGATCAGGGGATTTGTTATACTAGATCAGGGGACTGTGTTATACTCGATTAGGTGACTTTGTTATACTCGATGAGGGTACTTTGTTTAACTCGATCAGGGGACTTTTTTATATTCGATCAGGAGACTTTATTATACTCGATCAAGGGCCTTTGTTATACTCGATCATGGGACTTTGTTATACTCGATCAGATGACTTTGTTATACTTGATCAGGGGACTTTGTTATACTCGAAGAGGGGTCTTTGTTTTACTCGATCAGGGGACTTTGTTATACACGCTCAGGGGATATGCTATTCTCGATCAAGGGATGTGTTATACTCAACCGGGGGCGTTTGTTATACTCGTTCTCGGGCCTTTGTTATACTCGACCAGGGGCCTTTGTTATGCTCGATCAGAGGACTTTGTTATACTCGATCGGGGGACTTTGTTTTACTCGATGAGGGGGCTTTGTTATACTCGATCAGGGGACTTTGTTATACTCGATCAGGGGACTTTGTTTTACTCAATCTGGGGACTTTTTTATCTTCGATTAGGGGACTTTGTTATATTTGATGAGGGGGCTCTGTTATACTCGATCAGAGGACTTTATTATACTCGATCAAGGGCATTTGTTATACTCGATCATGGGCCTTTGCTATACTCGACCAGGGAACTTTGTTATACTCAATCAGAGGACTTTGTTATACTCGAAAAGGGGACTTTGTTATACTCCATCAGAGGATGTGTTATACTCGATTAGGGGCGTTTGTTATACTCGATGAGGAGGCTTTGTTATACTCAACCGGGAGCCTTTGTTATACTCGATGAGGGGCCTTTGTTATACTCGATCATGAGACTTTGTTATACTCGACCAGGGGACTTTGTTATACTCGATCAGAGGACTTTGTTATACTCGATCAGGGGACTTTGTTATACTCGACCAGGGGACTTTGTTATACTCGATCAGGTGACTTTGTTATACTCAACCATGGGACTTTGTTATACTCGATTAGGGGACTTTGTTATACTCGATCAGGGGCCTTTGTTATATCGATCAGGGGCTTTGTTATACTCGATCAGGGGACATTACTATACTAGACCAGGGAACTTTGTTATACACGATCAGGTGATATGTTATACTCGATCAGGGGATGAGTTATACTCGATCAGGGGACTTTGTTATACTCGATCAAGGGGCTTTGTTATACTCAACCGGGTTCCTTTGTTATACTCGATCAGGGGCTTTTGTTATACTTGATCAGGGGACTTTGTTATACTGGATGAGGGGTCTTTGTTATTCTCGATCAGGGGACATTACTATACTAGACCAGGGAACTTTGTTATACACAATCAGGTGATATGTTATACACGATCAGGGGATTTTGTAATACTAGATGAGGGGACTTTGTTATACTTGATCAGGGGGCTTTGTTATACTCGGCCAGGGTCCTTTGTTATGCTCGATCAGAGGAATTTGTTATACTAGATCAGGGGACTTTGTTATACTCGATCAGGGGCCTTTATAATATTCGACCAGGGGACTTTGTTATACTCGATTAGGGGATTTTGTTATACTCGATGAGAGGCTTTGATATACCCGATCAAGGGGCTTTGTTATATTCGATTAGGGGACTTTGTTATACTCGAAAAGGGGCATTTGTTTTACTCGATCAAGGGCCTTTGCTATACTCGATCAGGGGATTTTGTTATACTAGATCAGGGAACTTTGTTATACTCGATTAGGCGACTTTGTTATATTCGATCAGAGGACTTTGTCATACTTGATCAGGGGGCTTTGTTTTCCTCGATCAGGGGACTTTGGTATACTCCATCATGGTCTTTGTTATACTCGATCAGGGGACTTTGTTATACTCGATCAGAGGACTTTGTCATACTTGATCAGGGGACTTTGTTATACTCGATGAGGGTTTTTGTTATACTCGATCAGGGGATATGTTATACTCGATCAGGGGGTGTGTTATACTCAACCGAGGGCGTTTGTTATACTCGATCATGGGCCTTTGTTATACTCGATGAGGTGACTTTGTTATACTCGACCATGGGACATTGTTATACTCGACCAGGGGACTTTGATATACTCGATCAGGGGTCTTTATTATACTCAATCAAGGGCCATTGTTATACTCGATCAGGGGACTTTGTTATACTCGACCAGGGGACTTTGTTATACTCGATCAGGGGCCTTTTTTATACTCAATCAAGGGCCTTTGTTATACTCGATCAGGTGACTTTATTATACTCGACCAGGGGACTTTGTTATACTCGACCAGGGGACTTTGTAATACTCGATGAGGGGACTTTGTTATACTCGACGAGGGGGCTTTGTTATACTCGATCTGAGGACTTTGTTATACTCGACCAGGGAACTTTGTTATACTCGATCAGGGGACTTTGTTATACTCGTTGATGGGGCTTTGTTATACTTAACAGGGGCCTTTATTATACTCCATCATGGTCTTTGTTATATTCGATCAGGGGACTTTGTTATTCTCCACCAGGGTGCTTTGTTATACTCGATTAGGGGACTTTGTTATACTCGATCAGGAGGCTTTGTTTTCCTCGATCAGGTGACATTTGTTATACTCCATCTTGGTCTTTGTTATACTCCATCAGGGACCTTTGTTATACTCGACAAGGGGAATTTGATATACTCCATCAGGGGACTTTGTAATATTCGATCAGGGGGGCTTTGTTATAATCGACCAGGGGCCTTTGTTATGCTCGATAAGGGGACTTTATTATACTCGATCAGGGGCCTTTGTTATACTCGATTAGGGGACATTACTCTACTCGACCAGGGAACTTTGTTATATACGATCTGGGGATATGTTATACTCGATCAGAGGATGTTTTATACTCGATGAGGTGCCTTTGTTATACTCAATCAGGGGACTTTGTTATACTCGATCAGAGGGCTTTGTTTTCCTCGATCAGGGGACTTTGTTATACTCCATCAGGGTCTTTGTTATACTCCATTAGGGGCCTTTGTTATACTCCATCAGGGTCTTTGTTATACTTGATCAGGGGACTTTGTTAAACTTGATCAGGGGACTTTGCATTATTCGATCAGGGGGGGCTTTGTTATGCTCGACCAGGGGCCTTTGTTATGCTCGATATGGGGACTTTGTTATACTCGATCAGGAGGTTTGTTATACTCCATCAGGGGCCTTTGTTATACTCGACCAGGGGATTTTGTTATACTCGATTAGGGGACTTTGTTATACTTGATCACTGGACTTTGTAATATTCGTTCAGGGGGGCTTTGTTATACTCGACCAGGGGCCTTTGTTATGCTCGATAAGGGGACTTTGCTATATTCGATCAGAGGACTTTGTTATTCTCGATCAGGGGCCTTTGTTATACTCGACCAGGGGACTTTGTTATACTCGACCAGGGGACATTGTTATACTCGATCAGGGGAATTTGTAATACTCGACCAGGGGACTTTGTTATACTCGATAAGGGGACTTTGTTATGCTCGATGAGGGGCCTTGGTTATACACGACCAAAGGACCTTGTTATACTCGACAAAGGGACTTTATTATACTCGATCAGGGGACTTTGTTATACTTGATCACTGGACTTTGTAATATTCGATCAGGGGGGCTTTGTTATACTCGACCAGGGGCCTTTTTTATGCTCGATAAGGGGACTTTGTTATACTCGATCAGGGGACTTTGTTATACTCGATCAGGGGCCTTTGTTATGCTCGACCAGAGGACTATGTTATACTCGATCAGGGGACTTTCTTATACTCGATCAGGGGGCTTTGATATACTCGATCAGGGGACTTTGTTATACTCCATCAGGGGCCTTTGTTATACTCGACCAGGGGGCTTTGTTATATTTGATTAGGGGACTTTGTTATACTCGACCAGGGGCCTTTGTTATGCTCGACCACAGGACTATGTTATACTCGATCAGGGGACTTTCTTATACTCGACCAGGGGCCTTTGTCATAATCGATCAGGGGACTTTGTTAGACTCGATGAGGGCCCCTGTTATACTCGATGAGGGGCCTTTGTTATACTCAATCATGGGCCATTGTTATATTCAACCAGGGGACTTTGTTATACTCGATCAGGGACCTTTGCTAAACTCGATCATGGGACTTTGTTAGACTCGATTAGGGGCATTTGTTATTCTCGATCATGGGACTTTGTTATAATCGATCAGGGGCCTTTGTTATTCTCGACCAGGGGCCTTTGTTATGCTCGATCAGTGGCCTTTGATATACTCTATCAGGGGCTTTTGTTATACTCGAACCAGGGGAATTTGTTATACTCGATCATGAGACTTTGTTATACTCGATCAGGGCCTTTATTATACTCGACCAGGGGGGTTTGATATTCTCGATCAGGGGACTTTGTTATACTCGATGTGGGGGTTTTGATATACTCCATCAGGGGACTTTGTTATACTCGATCAGGGGACTTTGTTATACCTGATGAGTAGGCTTTGTTATACTCGAACAGGGGACTTTGTTATACTTGACCAGGGTCCTTTCTTATGCTCGACCAGTGGCCTTTGTTATACTCGATCAGGGGGCTTTGTTATATTCGATTAGGGGACTTTGTTATACTCGATGAGGGGCATTTGTTATACTCGATCAAGGGCCTTTGCTATACTCGATCACGGAATTTTGTTATACTAGATCAGGGGACTTTGTTATACTCGATCAGAGGGCTTTGTTATACTCGACCAGGGGCCTTTGTTATGCTCGATCAGAGGACTTTGTTATACTCGATCGGGGGACTTTGTTTTCCTCGATCAGGGGGCTTTGTTATACTCGATCAGTTGACTTTGTTATACTCGACCAGGGGACTTTGTTTTACTCGATCAGGGGACTTTTTTATATTCGATCAAAGGACTTTGTTATACTCGATCAGGGGACTTTGTTATACTCGATCATGGGCCTTTGTTGTGCTCGACCAGGGGACTTTGTTATACTCGATTAGGGGACTTTGTTATACTCGATGTGGGGGTTTTGATATACTCCATCAGGGGACTTTGTTATACTCGATCAGGGGACTTTGTTATACCTGATGAGTAGGCTTTGTTATACTCGAACAGGGGACTTTGTTATACTTGACCAGGGTCCTTTCTTATGCTCGACCAGTGGCCTTTGTTATACTCGATCAGGGGGCTTTGTTTTATTCGATTAGGGGACTTTGTTATACTCGATGAGGGGCATTTGTTTTACTCGATCAAGGGCCTTTGCTATACTCGATCACGGAATTTTGTTATACTAGATCAGGGGACTTTGTTATACTCGATCAGAGGGCTTTGTTATACTCGACCAGGGGCCTTTGTTATGCTCGAGCAGAGGACTTTGTTATACTCGATCGGGGGACTTTGTTTTCCTCGATCAGGGGGCTTTGTTATACTCGATCAGTTGACTTTGTTATACTCGACCAGGGGACTTTGTTTTACTCGATCAGGGGACTTTTTTAGATTCGATCAAAGGACTTTGTTATACTCGATCAGGGGCCTTTGTTATACTCGATCAAGGACCTTTGTTATACTCGATCAGGGGACTTTGTAATCCTCGATGAGAAGACTTTGTTATACTCTATCAGGGGACTTTGTTATACTCGACCAGGGGACTTTGTTATACTCGATCAGGAGGCATTGTCTTACTCGATCAGGGGACATTACTATACTCGACCAGGAAACTTTGTTATACACGATCAGGGGATATGTTATACTCGATCAGGGGATGTGTTATACTCGATCAGGGTCCTTTGTTATGCTCGATCCAGTGGCCTTTGTTATGATCGATCATGGGGCTTTGTTATATTCGATTAGGGGATTTTGTTATACTCGACCAGGGAACTTTGTTATACTCGATTAGGGGACTTTGTTATACTCGAAAAGGGGACTTTGTTATTCTCGATAAGGGGATTTTGTTATACTCGATTGCGGGACTTTGTTATACTCGATCAAGGGCCTTTGTTATACTCGATCAGGGACTTTGTGATATTCGATCCGGGGGCTTTCTTATATTCGATCATTGACCTTTGTTATACTCGATTAAAGGACTTTGTTTTACACGATCAGGGGATATGTTATACTCAATCAGGGGATGTGTTATACTCGATCAGGGGACGTTGTTATAGTCGATGAGGAGGCTTTGTTATACTCAACCGGGTGCCGTTGTTATACTCGATCAAGGACATTTGCTATACTCGATCACGGAATTTTGTTATACTAGATAAGGGGACATTTTTATATTGGATCAGGGGACTTTGTTATACTCGATCAGGTGCCTTTATTATACTCCATCAAGGACCTTTGTTATACTCGATCAGAGGACTTTGTTATACTCGACCAGAGGACTTTGTTATACTCGATCAGGGGGCTTTGTTATACTCGATCAGGGGACATTACTATACTCGACCAGGGAACTTTGTTATACACGATCAGGTGATATGTTATACTCGATCAGGGGATGTGTTATACTCGATCAGGGGACTTTGTTATACCTGATGAGTAGGCTTTGTTATACTCGAACAGGGTACTTTGTTATACTCGACCAGGGTCCTTTCTTTTGCTCGACCAGTGGCCTTTGTTATACTCGATCAGGGGGCTTTGTTATATTCGATTAGGGGACTTTGTTATACTCGATGAGGGGCATTTGTTATACTCGATCAAGGGCCTTTGCTATACTCGATCACGGAATTTTGTTATACTAGATCAGGGGACTTTGTTATACTCGATCAGAGGGGTTGTTATACTCGACCAGGGGCCTTTGTTATGCTCGATCAGAGGACTTTGTTATACTCGATCGGGGGACTTTGTTTTCCTCGATCAGGGATCTTTGTTATACTCGATCAGGGGACTTTGTTATACTCGACCAGGGGACTTTGTTTTACTCGATCAGGGGACTTTTTTATATTCGATCAAAGGACCTTTGTTATACTCGATCAGGGGACTTTGTAATCCTCGATCATAAGACTTTGTTATACTCTATCAGGGGACTTTGTTATACTCGACCAGGGGACTTTGTTATACTCGATCAGGAGGGACTTCACCATTTTTTCTTGGACTTTTTTTAAGTTTGACTGAGCAATGGTTCGGACTTCAGTTAATTTGTCCCTTAAAGTGTCAATGTATTGGGAAACTGTTGCGGGCTTAATAGATGGAGTGTCAAACCACAGCTCCTTTACTATTTTAAGGGGTCCCCTAATTTGTCTCCCATATAGTAACTCGAACGGGGAGAAACCCAATGACTCCTGGGGACATTCCCTGATGGCAAAGAGCAACAAGTCTATGCTTTCATCCCATTCCTTTTGGTGTTCTATACAGTATTTTTTGAGCATTGATTTGAAAGTTTGATGGAACCGTTCCAAGCAACCTTGGGATTGTGGGTGGTAAGCCGAAGATGTACAATGGTCCACACTGAGGTCTTTCATCACCTGTTTGAAAAGATTGCTCGTAAAATTGGTGCCCTGATCGGATTGGATCTCTTTAGGAATGCCCACTGAAGTGAAAAGGTGCAAAAGATGTTTGATTACGTTTTTTGAAGTGATGCTTTTAAGGGGAAAAGCCTCAGGATAACGTGTACTGGTATCCATAACTGTGAGCAGGAATTGATTTCCCTTCTTAGTCTTTGGTAATGGGCCCACACAATCCACAACAATCTTTTCAAATGGTGTAGAAAATACTGGGATGGGCTTAATGGGAGCTGCTGGTATACTTTCATTTGGTTTTCCTACCATTTGACAAATATGACAAGATTTTTGGTATTTTGACACATCCTTCCTAAGTCCAGGCCAATAATAGTGTTGGTGGAGCTTTTTATATGTTTTCAGGATTCCCAAATGTCCTGAAATACCATCATGGGCAAGGGCAATTAATGCTGGTCTGACTGAGGTGGGAATTACCACTTGATGTATTTCAGACCACGTGTCTAGCTGGGCAAGCTCAGGGGGCCTATAGGCCCTCATCAAAACCCCTTCATGATAATAAAAACACGGAAGGGTGTTAAAATCTTTACCCTCAACTGCTGCAGGGTGAAGTTTATTCAAAGAAGGATCAGATTGTTGGGCTTTAACGAGCTCATCCTTACTAATGGTCTTATTGTACAGATCTTCTGTGGGTAGGAAGATATTAGAGGTGGTTTTAGATGAAGAGGGCCCATTTCGCACACTCTGTGACCGGGTGACAGCACAAGATGGGAAAGGATGAGGAATAGTTTCTTTAAGGTCAGTGGTGGAGTTGACAGGTAAGGGAGAGTCGACTGTCTTTATGTTAGGAACCACTAGGTCTCCTACCAAGTCATTACCCAATAATAAATGAATGCCGCACACAGGCATTGGGTCTTTCCTTATGGCTATTTGCACTTCCCCAGTAATCAAGGGACATTGGAGGTGTACTTTAGCTAAAGGATAGGAAGAATGGGATGAGAGATCCGAAATTAGAACACTCTCATTAGTAAATGCGGTAGATATATCAGGAATGACGTTAAACAGGAGGATAGTTTGTGCTGCGCCCGTATCACGTAGTATACGAATAGGGAAAGAACGAGACCCCTCTATGATTGAAATTTTTCCCTCATAGGTGAATGAAGAGAAGAGATCCTGATGGGGCCTTTCCACATTGGTGTTTGCTATTGGTTTGGATTTGGGATCCAGGGAACTACTTTTAGCAATTCGACACTTTGGGTGTTTACAAGTCTGGATCGTATGGCCTGGGTTTTTACAGTAAGAACAAGTAAGCTTGGTTGCATCGGGGGGAGTAGGTGTGGGACCTTTCGACCTACCACTCACGTCCCAAGGTTATCATCAGAGGAGGACCTAACATGCGGAAAGTACCACGTTCCCTACTGCCCAGTGACTCCACCAGCAAGGCGTACGCATCAGCCAGCTCAGCCGCACGCCCTAAATTAACCTCTCCACGCTCCTCCACATGCTTCAAGATGTGAAATGGTATCTTGCTCTTCCACTCCTCCAGGACTACCAAGTTTAACAAATCCTGAAATGTGGAGGTCTCTGTAGCCTCTAACCACTTCTTAAAAAACCTAAGCTTTTCTTGAGCAAACTCAACAAAGGTGTGGGAAAATGGTTTGGTTAGTTTACGAAACTTCTGCCGGTATCCATCTGGCGTGATAGCATATGAGGTGAGGATATTCTTTTTTACGTTATCATAGTCATCAGTCTGGTCTAAACAGTTATAAACTCTACGAGCCTTACCATATAATTTAGGAACTAACACTGACACCCACTGGTCCTTTGGCCACTCATTCTTCCCGGCTATTTTCTCAAAAGTCCTAAATGACCCGTCCATATCGGATTCATCAAACCCGTGAACAAGGGAAGAAGCAGTAGCAGGGTTAAAAGCAGCTAGTTTCTCTCTTAATGCCACTTCTTTTGATCTAAACTCCGATGTTAAGGTGACTTCTATCTCTCTTACCTGTAGTTCTTTCAGTCTAACCTCCTGCTCCAACTTGGCCCGTTCCATCATTTCCTCATGCTCCAACTTGGCCTGTTCCGACCTTCCCTCATGCTCCAACTTTTGCTCCAACTTGGCCTGTTCCAACTTTTCTTCATGCTCCAACTTGGCCTGTTCCAACTTGGCCTGTTCCAACTTTGCTTCATGCTGCAACTTGGCCTGCTCCAACTTGGCCTGTTCTGACTCCTGCTCCAACTCGAGTTCTTTCATTTTGATTTGGAACTCGAACCTTGCTCGTTCTAGTTCTAAGGCGTCTACTCTTTGTGTTTTTTCTTGAGGGCTAGCCAGACCTGAAGCAACTTCTGAGTGAGGAGGGGTGGTGGATAGTGGTTGAAGTTTCTTGGACATGGGCGTTAATCTGTCAACAGCGGATTCTTTTAAAACTTCATGTTGAACCAGCACTTCAATCACATGATTTTTTAACATTTCCTTAGTCAAGTGCTGTGAAAATGGGATATTATAATAGTTGGCTATTTCTTTCCATTCTTTCTTCAGGATATTAACACGTAATTTAGCTACGGAAGGATTTTCAATAAAATCCTGGAGATCAAAACCTGAGGTGGCCATTGTTAAGAAAAATAGGATAAATTAATTAATGGTCAAAAGATAAGATACGTGGATTACCCTAGAAAATATCACGGCAGTGGATAACCAGAAAGTCCCGAAAACTAACCAAGTTATACCTAGGGAAATTACACTTATGATTATTGTTCTTCTGAGAAGATCCTTAGATAAGGATAAGAGACTTGAAAGAGGTAGGGCGTATTTCGGCATAAATATAAAGATCCGGATTAACAACCCTGATATACTTGAAAAAGGAAGGGCGTATTACGGCATTAATATAAAGATCCGGATTAACAACCCTGATAAATGGTATGATTGACCCTGAATGAGATAATGAGAAGAACAATAATTGAGGCTTTATAATTATGGGGTCCTGGTAGAGCGGGGCGTCCCAAGATATCACTACACCGTAAACTAGTGACTATGGAACAGCCTACTCTGGAGTGAGGGTACGGCATTAAACAGATCCGGATTCTTCCCTACACTCGATAAGACTTACTACACGACTGCCACGTGTAATAACAGGTAAGCCTTATGACACTTGGAACCTAATATCCTACGGCTGTCACTCTTACTGTACGATAATACCAATATATGCACACACATATGATGGAAACTTTAAACCACCGTAAAGCAATTGTGAACAGAAGTGACTGGGAGGAATAATTAACACTGAGTAACAAGGGAGGAAGGAATATGGTACTTAAGGTCGTTTCCTGTCACGGTCGCCATTTGTTACGAGTTGGGGATTTAGAATATAGTTATACGT
>NW_024728456.1:0-14462 GCF_018991925.1 Homarus americanus | reverse complement strand
TAGTGTTTGTCTGTGTGTTAGTGTCTGTCTGTGTTGAGTATTGTCTGTCTGTGTGTTAGTGTTTGTCTGTGTGTTAATGTCTGTCTGTGTTAGTGTTTGTCTGTGTGTATTTAGTGTCTGTCTGTGTGTTGAGTGTCTGTGTGTTAGTGTTTGTCTGTGTGTTGTGTCTGTCTGTGTGTTAGTGTCTGTCTGTGTTAGTGTTTGTCTGTGTGTTAGTGTTTGTCTGTGTGTTAGTGTCTGTCTGTGTGTTAGTGTTTGTCTGTGTGTTAATGTCTGTCTGTGTTAGTGTTTGTCTGTGTGTTAATGTCTGTCTGTGTGTTGAGTGTTGTAATTCCTCACATATGGTGTTATGAGGGACATGTGGTGTAATAATTCCCTCACAGATGGTGTTAATAAGTGAGGATTTGGTCCCAGGCCTTCCTATAGAGCTGGATTAACACATCACTGGTTATCACGGGCCGTTATCACTGGGTACCTGGGACACCACGGTGTGAAGGTTAACTTGAATTTTGACTGTTACTGTTGAGTTGTTCTCACTGACAGCACTGTTCACCCTGTTCCACCTCTGTTTGGCACTGGGTTCCGTTCCTTTCTAAATGAAATTGTAGCTTCTGGCATTGGTATTCAGTGGGGAGGAGGTTCAGGGAGGGTTGGTATGGGCCAACAGCAGTTGACCTGGCTGCTCGAGAGGAGCCGCAGGTACGTCTTGACCCTTCGGTGGTCAAGGATGTTGATGTCTGTCTGTGTGTTGAGTGTCTGTCTTGTGTGTTAGTGTCTGTGTTGGTGTCTTGTCTGTGTGTTAGTTTGTGTTGGTGTTTGTCTGTGTTGATTTGTGTCTGTCTGTGTGTGTGTTTGTCTGTGTGTTGGTTGTGTGTCAGTGTCTGTCTGTTATTGTTGGTTGTGTGTTAGTGTCTGTCTGTGTGTTGGATTTGACTGTGTTGGTGTTTGTCTGTGTGTTGGTGTTTGTCTATTATTGTTGGTTGTGTGTTGTGTCCTCGTATTGTTAGTGTTTGTTTGTGTGTTGGTTATTGTGTTAATGGCTGTCTGTGTGTTGGTGTCTGTGTGTTAATGTCTGTCTGTGTTAGTGTTTGTCTGTGTGTTGGTTGTGTGTTAATGGCTGTCTGTGTGTTGAGTGTTTGTCTGTGTGTTGGCTGTGTGTTAGTGTCTGTCTTGTGTGTTGGTGTCTGACTGTGTGTTGGTTATTGTGTTTATGTCTGACTGTGTGTTGAGTGTCTGTCTTTGTGTTAGTGTCTGTCTGTGTGTTGGTTGTGTTGGTGTCTGTCTGTATTGTGTTGGTTGTGTTGGTGTCTGTCTGTGTGTTGATGTTTGTCTGTGTGACCAGTAATGTAATGCGTGTGTTAGTATTTGTCTGTGTGTTGGTTGTGTTTAGTGTCTGTCTGTGTGTTGGTTGTGTGTTAGTGTCTGTCTGTGTGTGTGTTTGTCTGTGTGTTAATGTCTGTCTGTGTGTTGAGTGTTTGACTGTGTGTTGAGTGTCTGTCTGTGTGTTAGTGTTTATCTGTGTGTTAATGTCTGTCTGTGTGTTGAGTGTTTGTCTGTGTGTATCTGTCTGTGTGTTAGTGTTTTGTCTGTGTTAATGTCTGTCTGTGTGTTAGTGTTTGTCTGTGTTAATGTCTGTCTGTGTGTTAGTGTTTGTCTGTGTGTTGATATTTCTGTGTGTTAGTGTTTGTCTGTGTGTTGGTTGTGTGTTAGTGTCTGACTGTGTTAGTGTTTGTCTGTGTGTTAGTGTTTGTCTGTGGTAGTGTTTGTCTGTGTGTTGAATTTGTGTTAGTGTCTGTCTGTGTGTTAGTGTTTGTCATATTGTATTTAATGTCTGACTGTGTTAGTGTCTGTGTGTGTGTTGGTTGTGTGGTGTCTGTCTGTGTGTTAGTTGTGTGTTAGTGTTTGTCTGTATTTAGTGTCTGTCTGTGTGTTAGTGTTTGTCTGTGTTAATGTCTATTATTATTTAGTGTCTGTCTGTGTGTTGAGTGTTTGTCTGTGTTAATGTCTGTCTGTGTGTTGGTGTTTGTCTGTGTGTTAATGTCTGTCTGTGTGTTAGTGTTTGTCCCTCTTATTGTGTTAATGTCTGTGTGTGTTAGTGTTTGTCTGTGTTTAGTGTCTGTCTGTGTGTTGATGTTTGTCTGTGTGTTGTGTCTGTCTGTGTGTTGGTGTCTGTCTGTGTGTTGGTGTTTGTCTGTGTGTTGTGTCTGTCTGTGTTGGTGTTTGTCTGTGTTTTAATGTCTGTCTGTGTGTTGAGTGTTTGTCTGTGTGTTAATGTCTTGTGTCTGTGTGTTAGTGTTTGTCTGTGTGTTAATGTCTGTCTGTGTGTTAGTGTTTGTCTGTGTTGGTGTTTGTCTGTGTGTTGGTGTTTGTCTGTGTGTTGGTTGTGTGTTAGTGTCTGACTGTGTGTGTTGGTGTTTGTCTGTGTGTTAGTGTCTGTCTGTGTGTTGGTGTCTGTCTGTGTGTTGGTGTCTGACTGTGTTGGTTGTGTGTTGGTGTATGTCTGTTATTGTTAGTTGTGTTAGTGTTTGTCTGTGTGTGTTAGTTGTGTGTTGTGGCTGTCTGTGTGTTGAGTGTCTGTCTGTGTGTTGAATTTGTGTGTGTGGCTGTCTGTGTTAGTGTCTGTCTGTGTGTTAGTGTTTGTCTGTGTGATAATGTCTGTCTGTGTGTTAGTATTTGTCTGTGTGTGTTGGTTATTGTGCTAGTGTCTGTCTGTGTGTTGAATTTGTGTGGTGTCTGTCTGTGTTAGTGTTTGTCTGTGTGTTAATGTCTTGTCTGTGTGTTGGTGTTTTGTCTGTGTGTTGAGTGTCTGTCTGTGTGTTAGTGTTTGTCTGTGTGTTAGTGTTTGTCTGTTAATGTTGGTTATTGTGTTAGTGTCTGTCTGTGTTAGTGTCTGTCTGTGTTAGTGTCTGTCTGTGTGTTGTTAGTGTCTGACTGTGTGTTAGTTGTGTGTTAGTGTATGTCTGTGTGTTGGTTGTGTGTTAGTGTTTGTCTGTGTGTTAGTTGTATGTTAATGGCTTTTGTCTGTGTGTTAGTGTCTGTCTGTGTGTTGAGTGTTTGTCTGTGTGATAATGTCTGTCTGGGTGTTAGTATTTGTCTGTGTGTTAGTTGTGTGTTGTGGCTGTCTGTGTGTTAAGTCTGTCTGTGTGTGTTAGTTGTGGGTTAATGGCTGTCTGTGTGTTGAGTGTCCTGACTGTGTTAGTGTTTTGTCTGTATTATTGTTAGTGTCTGTCTCTTATTATTTGGTGTCTGTCTGTGTATTAGTGTCTGTCTGTGTGTTAGTGTCTGTTTTGTGTGTTAGTGATTGTCTGTGTGTTGGTTGTGTGTGTTGTTTGTCTGTGTGTTGAGTGTCTGTCTGTTGTGTTAATGTCTGTCTTATTGTGTTGGTGTTTGTCTGTGTTGAGTGTTTGTCTGTGTGTTGTGAAAACATGCTGTGTTAGTGTTTGTCTGTGTGATAATTGTCTGTGTGTTAGTGTTTGTCTGGCTGTGTTAGTTGTGTATTTGATGTCTATCTGTGTGTTGAGTGTCTGTCATTATTGTTGGTTGTGTGTTAGTGTTTGTCTGTGTGTTGGTTGTGTGTTGGTGTCTTTCTGTGTGTTAGTGTTTATTCTGTGTATTGGTTGTGTGTTAGTGTCTGACTGTGTGTTAGTTGTGCTAGTGTCTCACTGTGTGTTAGTTGTGTGTTAGTGTCTGTCTGTGTGTTAGTGTTTGTCTGTGTTGAGTGTCTTGTCTGTGTGTTAGTGTTTGTCTGTGTGGTTGTGTGTTAGTGTCTGTCTGTGTTGGTGTTTGTCTGTGTGTTGGTTGTGTGTTAGTGTCTGTCTGTGTGTGTTAGTGTTTATTCTGTGTATTTGGTTGTGTATTTAGTGTCTCACTGTGTGTTGGTTGTGCTGAGTGTCTCACTGTGTGTTAGTTGTGTGTTAGTGTCTGTCTGTGTGTTAGTGTTTGTCTGTGTGTTAGTTGTGTGTTGGTGTCTGACTGTGTGTTGGTTGTGTGCTAGTGTCTCACTGTGTGTTGGTTGTGTGTTAGTGTCTGACTGTGTATTGGTTGTGTGCTAGTGTCTCACTGTGTGTGTTGGATTGTGTGTTAGTGTCTGTGTGTGTTAGTGTTTGTCTCTGTGTTGGTTGTGTGTGTCTGTCTGTGTGTTGGTGTCTGTCTGTGTGTTAGTTGTGTGTTAGTGTTTGTCTGTGTGTGTTGGTTGTGTGTTGGTGTCTTGTCTGTGTGTTGAGTATTAATGTATTGTTGGTTGTGTGTTGGTGTTTGTCTGTGTGTGTTGGTTGTGTATTTGAGTGTCTGTCTGTGTATTTAGTGTTTGTCTGTGTTGGTTGTGTGTTGGTGTCTGACTGTGCTAGTGTCTCACTGTGTGTTAGTTGTGTGTTAGTGTCTGTCTGTGTTAGTGTTTGTCTGTGTTTAGTGTCTGTCTGTGTGTTGAGTGTTTGTCTCTGTGTTGGTTGTGTTGGTGTCTGACTGTGTGTTAGTTGTGTGTTAGTGTCTCACTGTGTGTTGGTTGTGTGTTAGTGTCTGACTGTGTGTTGGTTGTGTGTTAGTGTCTGTCTGTGTGTTGAGTGTCTGACTGTGTGTTAGTTGTGTGTTAGTGTCTCACTGTGTGTTGGTTGTGTGTTAGTGTCTGACTGTGTGTTAGTTGTGTGTTGAGTGTCTGACTGTGTGTTGGTTGTGCTGAGTGTCTCACTGTGTGTTAGTTGTGTGTTGGTAATGCCAATGTGTGTGTTGAATTGTTTGTCTGTGTGTTGGTTGTGTGTTAATTGTCTGTCTGTGTGTTGGTTGTGTGTTGGTGTCTGACTGTGTATTGTTGGTTGTGTGTTGGTACTGACTGTGTGTTGGTTGTGTTGAGTGTCTCACTTTGTGTTGGTTGTGTGCTAGTGTCTCACTGTGTGTTGGTTGTGTGTTAGTGTCTGTCTGTGTTGGTGTCTGTCTGTGTGTTAGTGTTTGTCATGTGTTGGTTGTGTGTTGGTGTCGACTGTGTGTTAGTTGTGTGTTGGTGTTTGTCATTATTGTTGGTTGTGTGTTGAGTGTCTGACTGTGTGTTGGTTGTGTGTTAGTGTTTGTCTGTGTGTTAGTTGTGTGTTAGTGTCTGTCTGTGTGTTTAGTGTTTGTCTGTGTTAGTTGTGTGTTTGTGTCTGACTGTGTGTTGAATTTGTATTCTTCTTAGTGTCTCACTGTGTTAGTTGTGTGTTAGTGTTTTGTCTGTGTGTTAGTTGTGTGTGTTGGTTGTGTGTTGGTGTCTGTCTGTGTGTTGGTTGTGTGTTAGTGTCACGACTGTGTGTTAGTTGTGTTAGTGCATCATGTGTGTTGGTTGTGTTAGTGTCTCACTGTGTGATTGGTTGTGTGTGGTGTTTGTCTGTGTGTTGGTGTTTGTCTGTGTTAGTGTTTGTCTGTGTGTTAGTGTCTGTCTGTGTGTTGGTTGTTGTGTTGGTGTTTGTCTGTGTGTTGGTTATTGTGTTGAGTGTCTGTCTGTGTGTTAGTGTTTGTCTGTGTGGTGTCTGACTGTGTGTTAGTTGTGTGTTAGTGTTTTGTCTGTGTATTGGTTGTGTGTTGGTGTTTGTCTGTGTATTGTTGGTTGTGTCTGACTGTGTCAGTTGTGCTAGTGTCTGACTGTGTGTTAGATTTGTGTGTTAGTGTCTGTTAGTGTTTGTCTGTGTGTTAGTTGTGTGTTAGTGTTTGTCTGTGTGTTAGTGTTTGTCTGTGTGTTGAGTGTCTGTCTGTGTGTTAGTGTTTGTCATTGTGTTGGTTGTGTGTTAGTGTTTGTCTGTGTGTTGGTTGTGTGTTGTTGTCTGTCTGTGTTAGTGTCTGTCTGTGTGTTGGTGTTTGTCTGTGTGTTAATTATTTCTTTATTGTTTTGTCTGTGTGTTAGTGTCTGTCTGTGTTGGGTGTTTGTGTGTTAGTGTTTGTCTGTGTGTTAATTGTTTGTCTGTGTTAGTGTTTACATCTGTGTGTTGGTTGTGCTGAGTGTCTGACTGTGTTAGTTGTGTGTTAGTGTCTCACTGTGTATTGGTGCTTGTGTTAGTGTTTGTCTGTGTTAGTGTTTGTCTGTGTGTTAGTGTTTGTCTGTGTTAGTGTTTGTCTGTGTGTTGGTGTCTGTCTTGTGTGTTGGTGTCTGTCTGTGTTGGTTGTGTTAAGAGATGCTGTCTGTGTGTTAGTGTTTGTCTGTGCGTTAGTGTCTGTCTGTTATTGTTGGTTGTGTGTTAGTGTTTGTCTGTGTGTTAGTTGTGTGTTCGGAAGGTGTCTCACTGTGTGTTTGTCTGTGTGTTAGTGTCTGTCTGTGTGTTGGTGTTTGTCTGTGTGTTAGTTGTGTGCTGAGTGTCTGACTGTGTGTTGGTTGTGTGTTGGTATCTCACTTTATTGTTGGTTGTGTGTTGAGTGTTTGTCTGTGTGTTAGTGTTTGTCTGTGTGTTAGTGTTTGTCTGTGTGTTGAGTGTTTTGTCTGTGTGTTGGTGTCTGTCTGTGTGTTGAGTGTCTGTCTATTGTTAGTTGTGTTAGAGTCTGTCTGTGTGTTAGTGTTTGTCTGTGCGTTTAGTGTCTGACTGTGTGTTAGTTGTGTGTTTCGGTTTGTCTGTTGGTTTGAAGGTGTTAGTGTTTGTCTGTGTGTTAGTGTTTGTCTGTGCGTTAGTGTTTGTCTGTCTGTGTGTTGGTTGTGTTTGGTGTCTGACTGTGTTGGTTGTGTGTTAGTGTCTGACTGTGTGTTGGTGTCTGACTGTGTTGGTTGTGTGTTGGTGTCTGTCTGTGTTAGTGTCTGTTTGTGTGTTAGTTGTGTTATAGTGTCTGTTTGTGTATTTGAGTGTCTGTTTGTGTTGAGTGTCTGTCTGTGTGTTTGTAGTGTGTTGGTGTCTGTCTGTGTTAATATCTGTCTGTGTGTTAGTGTCTTGTGTTTGTCTGTGTGTTAGTGTTGTCTGTGTGTTAGTTGTGTGTTAGTGTCTGTCTGTGTGTTAGTTGTGTGTTAGTGTCTCACTGTGTGTTAGTTGTGTGTTAGTGTCTCTCTGTTTGTTTGTGTGTGTTAGTGTCTGTTGTGTGTTAGTGTCTGACTGTGTGTTAGTTGTGTGTTTGTGTCTGTCTGTGTGTTAGTGTCTCACTGTGTGTTAGGTGTGTGTGTGTTAGTGTCTGTCTGTGTGTTAGTGTCTGTCTGTGTGTTAGTGTCTCACTGTGTGTTTAGGTGTGTGTGTGTCTGTCTGTGTGTTAGTGTCTGTCTGTGTGTTAATGTCTGTTCTGTGTGTTAGTGTCTGTCTGTGTGTTAGTGTCTGTCTGTGTGTTAGTGTCTGTCTGTGTGTTAGTGTTTGTCTGTGTGTTAATGTCTGTCTGTGTGTTAGTGTTTGTCTGTGTGTTAGTGTCTGTCTGTGTGTTAGTTGTATGTTTGTGTCTCTGTGTGTTAGTGTCTGTTTGTGTGTTAGTGTCTGACTGTGTGTTAGTGTCTGTCTGTGTGTTTGTTGTGTGTTAGTGTCTGTCTGTGTTAATATCTGTCTGTGTGTTAGTGTCTGACTCTGTGTTAGTTGTATGTTTGTGTCTGTTTGTGTGTTAGTGTCTGTCTGTGTGTTAGTGTCTCACTGTGTGTTAGGTGTGTGTTAGTGTCTGTCTGTGTGTTAGTGTCTGTCTGTGTGTTAATGTCTGTCTGTGTGTTAGTGTCTGTCTGTGTGTTAGTGTCTGTCTGTGTGTTAGTGTCTGTCTGTGTGTTAGTGTTTGTCTGTGTGTTAATGTCTGTCTGTGTGTTAGTGTTTGTCTGTGTGTTAGTGTGTGTCTGTGTGTTAGTTGTATGTTTGTGTCTCTGTGTGTTAGTGTCTGTTTGTGTGTTAGTGTCTGACTGTGTGTTAGTGTCCGTCTGTGTGTTTGTTGTGTGTTAGTGTCTGTCTGTGTGTTAATATCTGTCTGTGTGTTAGTGTCTGACTCTGTGTTAGTTGTATGTTTGTGTCTGTTTGTGTGTTAGTGTCTGTCTGTGTGTTTGTTGTGTGTTAGTGTCTGTCTGTGTGTTAATATATGTCTGTGTGTTAGTGTCTGACTCTGTGTTAGTTTTTATGTTTGTGTCTGTCTGTGTGTTAGTTGTGTGTTATTGTCTGTCTGTGTGTTCTTGTGTGTTAGTGTCTGTCTGTATGTTCGTTGTGTGTTAGTGTCTGTCTGTGTGTTGGCTGTGTGTTAGTGTCTTACTGTGTGTTAGTTGTGTGTCAGTGTCTGTCTGTGTGTTAGTGTCTGACTGTTTGTTCGTGTCTGACTGGTAGAACAAAGCTGATAGCTTTCAAGAGAATAAGGCTTCGGTTCAGCGTGAACTTCTCAAACTAATATGAAATATTTCCACGAGTTTTGAAAGAGTATAAGGAACAGTTTAGTGGACCCCTCGTAAATTTATTTACAAAATCATTAAACACGGGAGTTACGCCAGACTTGTGGAAATAGGCAAACGTAGTATTATATTAAAAAAGGGAGACAGAGCGTTAGCGTCAAATTACTGGCCAATTAGTTTGACGTCAGGAGTGGGGAAATTTCTTGAATAAATTATAACAAATAGCATCCGATCGCATTTAGAGAAAACAAATTAATCTACGACTCTCAACATGGTTTACAAAGGGAAAATCCTGCCTAACAGATCTGCTGACTTTTTTAGGAAAGTCTTCGAGGTAGTAGATAATGACGAAAATTACGATGTTATTTCTTTGTCTAACGCTTTGCTAAAGTCTAAGTTCCACATCAGAGGCTTCTGAGAAAAGTTAAGGCTCATGGTATCGAGGGGAAAGTTTTAAATTGGATAAAATCATGGTTCACTGACAGAACAAAAGGGTCAGCGTTGATGGTGTTAAATCCGAGTGGGGCTTTTTAACCAGTGGGGTTCCCCAGGGGTCAGTACTGTGCCCACTCTTGTTCATAATCTACAGTATATAAACTATATAGATTCTGGGATCAGCAGTATCATAAGCAAGTTTGCGGATGACACCAAAATAGGGGGGCAGATTAATTCAGGGCAGGCTGTAAATGCACTACAGGAGGCTTTAAATTAACTACAGGAGTGGTCAGAAATGACAAATGAAATTCGACACCAGTAAGTGCAGCGTATTTAATATTGGAAGAACAAATACTGTCAATTTATACAGCCTTAACAACATCAACCTAGAGAAGTCGACTTGTGAAAGAGACTTGGGGGAACTTGTAAGCCCGGACCTACGGCATAGAAAACCGTGCGTTGATGTAATAAGGCAAACAGAGTATTAGGTTTTATATCTAGAAGTGTAAGTAATAAGAGTGCAGAGGTCTTATTGCAACTATATCTTGCGCTAGTCAGGCTGCACCTCGATTATTCTGTTCAGTTCTGGTGCCCCTTATTGTAGAATGGATATCAATTCACTGGAGTCGGTGCAGCGAAGAATGCTGAAAATGATTCCGAGACTTAGAAGCCTTCCATATCAAGATAGATTAAAGAAACTAAACTTGCATTCCCTACAAAGACGAAGAGTGCGGGGAGATATGATAGAAGTATTTAAGTGGGTGAAAGGAATCAATAAAGGGGATATAGATAAAGTTCTTATAATATCCGAGCAGGATAGGACTCGTAGCAACGGATTTAAGTTGGATAAGTTTAATTTTAGGAGGGAGATAGAAAGGAACTGGTTCACAAATAGGGTGGTAGACGAGTGGAACAAGCTTAGCAACTTTGTAGTAAGTGCTGGAACGCTGGAAAGTTTTAAAAGGAGGCTAGATATATTCATGGATGATGGAGATTTATAGTAACTCTCGACAGGAGCTGCTATGCATAGGCCAACCGGCCTATTGCAGACTCCTTATGTTCTTTTTTGCGAGTCGTGTTCCGGGGTAATGGTTAGCCAGTGCGGTTGGCGAGTTGTCCGGTCTTCTCGGACTATTCCTTGACACTGGGTCATGCAGCTCGTTAACTCAGGTTGTGGTTGTTGTGTTGGTGACAGCTTCTACACCTTAAACACTGGGTCATGCAGCTCGTTAACTCAGGTTGTGGTTGTTGTGTTGGTGACAGCTTCTACACCTTAAACACTGGGTCATGCAGTTCGTTAACTTAGGGTGTGTTTGTTGTGTTGGTGACAGCTTCTGTACATTAAACAAATTCACGCCTAGGTGGCCCTTGGACCGGCCATCATCGATTTAGAGGTTCTTCCATTATATTATTAATATTATTATAATTATTATTATTATTATTATTATTATTGTTGTTGTTATTATTATTATTATTGTTGTTATTGTTATTACAATGTCTCTGTGACAGTGTGTTTTAGTTTCTGTCTGTGTTAATGAGTAGCGATATCTGGCGGGAGTGTCACGTAATAAGACTCACACATAAACAAAAGGTTGACGTTAACTTTAACCTAGTGATATGTGTCATATTTCTCGGCCGCCTCGTATGTGTGTGTGTGTGTTGTTCGTGAGTATGCGCGCACGGGTGTGTGTAATATTAATGATAGTGATAAGGAAAAGATATTGATTGCTGAGAATCAGTTTAGGTTAGGTTAGGGTAAGTTTGAGTTAGGTTAGGTTAGGGTAAGTTTGAGTTAGGTTAGGTTAGGGTAAGTTTGAGTTAGGTTAGGTTAGGGTAAGTTTGAGTTAGGTTAGGTTAGGGTAAGTTTGAGTTAGGTAAGGTTACGTTAGGTTAGCTTAAATGGTGTTAGGTTCGGTTAGGTTAGGTTATTTTAGGTTATGTTAGCTTGGGTAAGGTTAGGTTAGGTGAAGTTGGGTTAGGCTAGATTAGGCTAGGTTAGGTTTGATATGATTAGGTTTGATAGGAGTAGGTTAACTTAAGTTAGGCTAAGGTTAAGATAGGTTATTTTAGGTTACGTTAGCTTGGGTAAGGTTAGGTTAGGTGGGGTTAGGTTTGGTTAGGTTAGGCTAGGTTAGTTTGATAGGATTGGGTTAACTTAAGTTGGGCTAAGGTTAGGTTGGGCTGGTTAAGTTTAGGTTAGGTTTGGTTCGGTTAGGTTAGGGTAGCTTGGGTAAGGTTAGGTTAGGGTAAATAGGGTACATAGACCATTGGAATTCGTACACCTGTATAAGATAATAAATATTAATGTTACATTCATCAAGGTGTGTTACTGCATTACCCAACATACATAAGTACTTACATATGTGTTATGTTACACAATAAACAAGTGCAAGATTGACATTTGCCACACGTGTGCACAAAATCACAAAATGTTATGATAGTGTGTGTGTGTGTGTGTGCGTCGGAAGGGACTGTAATTACGTCCTTGAGTAGTGTGTGTGTGTGTTGTAATTTACATGCCTGGACGTAAAATGAAATTTGGAATACACGCAGTAAGCAGTGAGGAAGTGTATGCTAAAGTTGTAATTTATTACCACACTTCAGCAACAAAGGTCAGCAGGTGTGTGGTCAGACTGTATCATACACAGACGCCAACAATTCAGAACTAAGAAATCTACATTTCTCTGAGTACCAGTTGAGGATAGAGAAGAAGCAGCAGTACTGTGATCGATAGTGTGGAGACAAGGTTGTGTGTGATCATGTGGAAGTCAGCTATCAGCAGAGTGAGACCTTCGCCCTCACCTCTGGTACTGCTGGGCGCAGAAATGACTCTCAAGTAAGTCTGTTCTGTCCTTATATATTCTTCTGATGGTTTGTGTACATGTAAAGCCCCACACATATATAATAATTGTCTCGGTATATTTTCGACTTTATATGAATAGGAAAAAAGACCCCACGTAATATCAAAAAGAAAAAAACACCGATTTTGTTAGACACAAGTCGATTCTTCCGTGTATGAGGGACATTAAATCAATTTGAGAGCGCACGAACAAGACCTCGATACAGTGGTAAAGTGGCGACCGTGCTCCGGGCGATCACTTCCTTCAGAAGAGCATGGAGCGCTTGGTTAGGTTAGGTTATCCACTAACTTCCACGTACTACATTGCTCGACCTGCAGGCGGCCAGCTGAATTACGTGAATTCACTAGTAAAGGGTTTATATACAGGGCAAATCACACCCCCTGCTTAACTTTTGATAATTATTGTGTAGTGTGTGTGGACCTACAGTACTTGGAGTACGCGTTTAACCCCTTGGTATACGATGAATTAACCTATTGTGGTCGATGACTAAACCCCATGGATACGACGGTAACTCCTTGAGTATGATAATTTAACCTCTTGAGTGCAATGTCGTCTCAAGAACTTTAAAATATCGTTGAAGCGCAGAAATGCCTTATAACAACACCACCGCAAGTCTATGAAAAACGTTTAATGAGTAGAAGTTGTTTGTGATAGGTGGCGCCCGTATGTCAATCAATAGGAGCCCTAGCGAGGGGTGGCACAGCACACGAGACGCCATGAAAACCCTATAAAAGAAGGGGTCTCACGCTATCGGTTCTCTGGCTCCCCTGAATGACAAACAAAGGGAGTTAGATCGGTTCTCTGGCTCCCCTGAATGACAACCAAAGGGAGCTAGATCGGTTCTCGCGTCGCAGTAAACCTACATGATATACGAACGCTTGGTTGTATTCTTCCCGAAATATTATATCCTTAAAAAAAAAGGAAAAAAAAAGACATACGATTGATGGTAGTGATAAACTGACCAGGCAATACACAGGAACATGCATAGTTGCACGCTCCAGTAATAGAGAAAAACGTGTGTTCATCAACATAAATCTCTTATATCTTAGCGACACTCTTTTGTTTCTCTTCGTATTTATGTTGATCTTCTGACGTAAACAACACTTGGTCCTATTTTATTGCGTTTTACCGTGTGTTTATGTACTTCAACAGAGAGCAAGTTTAGGTATGGCTCGCTGTCTTGGTTTTTATACAGTAAATTACCGGACTGTTGCCCTGTTGTACCTGACTGCTGCCGCGTTGTAAATGACTGTTGCCCTGTTGTACCTGACTGCTGCCGCGTTGTAAATGACTGTTGCCCTGTTGTACCTGACTTTTGCTGTTGTACCTCATTGTTGCCCTGTTGTACCTGACTTTTGCTCTGTTGTACCTGACTGTTGCACTGTTGTACCTGACTGTTGCCCTGTTGTACCTGACTTTTGCTCTGTTGTACCATACTGTTGCCCTGTTATACCTGAATGTTGCCCTGTTGTACCTGACTGTTGCTCTGTTGTATCTGATTGTTGCCCTGTTGTACCTAACTGTTCCTCTGTTGTACCTGACTGTTGCCCTGGTGTACCTGACTTTTGCTGTTTTACCTGATTGTTGCGCTGTTGTACCTGACTGTTGCCCTGTTGTACCTGACTTTTGCTCTGTTGTACCATACTGTTGCCCTGTTATACCTGACTGTTGCCCTGTTGTACCTGACTGTTGCTCTGTTGTACCTAACTGTTGCTCTGTTGTACCTGACTGTTGCTCTGTTGTACCTAACTGTTGCTCTGTTGTACCTGACTGTTGCTCTGTTGTACCTAACTGTTGCTCTGTTGTATCTGACGTTTGCTGTGTTGTACCTGACTGTTGCCCTGTTGTACCTGACTGTTGCCCTGTTGTACCTGACTGTTGCCCTGTTGTACCGTACAGTCCTTACTGTTAACCTGTTGCACCTTACGGTCCTTACTGTTGCTCTGTTGTACCTTACTGTTGCCCTGTTGTTCCTTACAGTCCTTACTGTTGACCTGTTGTACCTTACAGTCCTTACTGTTGCCCTGTTGTACCTTACTGTTGCCCTGTTGTTCCTTACTGTTGCCCTGTTGTTCCTTACAGTCTTTACTGTTGTGGAGATGTTCGGGGTACTTGGTTCTAACTACAGGGGCGAACATAAACACCTGTAGGGTTCTGTATGTTCATATCAACGGAAATACACAGGAGTGCGCTCACAAGCGCAGGTAGTCCCTACACTCCTATAGGGTCAACTGACCTCACTCTGACCTCTCAGGCGAAATGTGGTAAGTGGTCCGTTAGCAGCTTCCAGATGTCGCCAGGCACATTTATCTAGCGTGTGGTGACATGAAACAGGGGCATTGCCACACGCTACTAACTAGAGACGTACTGTATATATATATAGAGTACATACATGGTATACATACATATATAATATACATACATGTTGGACCTCACAGTCCTTACTGTTGCCCTGTTGTACCCTACAGGCCTTACTGTTGCTCTGTTGTACCTTACAGTCCTTGCTGTTGCCCTGTTTTACTTTACTGTTGCCCTGTTGTTCCTTACAGTCCTTACTGTTGCCCTGCTGTACCTGACTGTTGCCATGTTGTACCTTACTGTTGCCCAGTTGTTCCTTACAGTCCTTACTGTTAATCTGTTGTACCTTACAGTCCTTACTGTTACCCTGTTGTACCCGACTGTGTTGCTCTGTTGTACCTGATTGTTGCCCTGTTGTGCCTGACTGTTGCTCTGTTGTACCTGACTGTTGCCCTGTTGTACCACACAGTCCTTACTGTTAACCTGTTGTACCCGACTGTTGTCCTGTTGTACCTGACTGTTGCCTTGTTGTACCTGACTGTTGCCCTGTTGTACCTTACAGTCCTTACTGTTGCTCTTTTGTAACCTTA
>NW_024728455.1:0-3932 GCF_018991925.1 Homarus americanus | reverse complement strand
CCGGGTCATGACACTGAAGGGGTGCGTGGCTCTCACACCCCGGGTCATGGTGCTGCAAGGGTGCCCGGCCCTCACACACCCGGGTCATGTCACTGAAAGGGTTCCCAGCCCTCACACCCTGGGTCATGTCACTGAAAGGGTGCCCGGCCCTCACACCCCGGTTTATGTCACTGAAGGGGTGCACGGCCATGACACCCCGGGTCATGGACCTAAAGGGGTGCCCGGCCCTCACACCCAGGGTCATGGGGTTGAAGCGTTTCCCGGCCCTCACACAACGGGTCATGGTGCTGATGGGGTGCCCGGCCCTCACACCCCGATTCTTGGCATTGAAGGGGTGTCCGACCCTCACACCCCAGGTCATGTGAAGGGGTGTCCGGCCCTCACACCCCGGTTTGCAGCACTGTAGGGGTGCCCGGCCCTCACACCCCGTTTCATGGCACTGAAAGGGTGACCGGCCCTCACACCCCGGGTCATGTCACTGAAGGGGTGCACAGTTCGCACACTCCTGGTCATGGCACTGAAGGGGTGCCTGGCCCTCACACCCCGGGTCATATCACTGAAGGGGTGCACAGTTCTCACACTCCTGGTCATGGCACTTAAGGGGTGCCTGGCCCTCACACCCCGGGCGATGGTGCTAAAGGTTTGCCCGGCCCTCACACCCTTGGTCATGTACTGAAATTGGTGCTCGGCCCTCACACCCTGATTCATGGCACTGAAAGGGTGCCCGGCCATCACACCCCGATTCATGACACTGAAGGGGTGCCCTGCCCTCACATCCCGGGTCATGGCACTGAAAGGGTGCCCGGCCCTAACACCCCGATTCATGACACTGAAGGGGAACCCGGCCCTCACATCCCGGGTCATGGCACTAAAGGGGTGCCCGGCTGTCACACCCCGGGTGATGGCGCTGGAGGGGTGTCCGGCCCTCACACCCTGGATCATGTCACTGAAAGGGTGCCCGGCCCTCACACCCCGGGTCATGTCACTGAAGGGGTGCACAGTTCTCACACTCCTGGTCATGGCACTGAAGGGGTGCCTGGCCCTCACACCCCGGGCGATAGTGCTTGATTGGTGCCCGGCCCTCACACCCCGGGTCATGTCACTGAAGGGGTGCACAGTTCTCACACTCCTGGTCATGGCACTGAAGGGGTGCCAAGCCCTCACACCCCGGGCGATGGTGCTGAAGGTTTGCCCGGCCCTCACACCCCTGGTCATGTGCTGAAATTGGTGCTCGGACCTCACACCCTGATTCATGGCACTGAAAGGGTGACCGGCCATTACACCCCGGGCCATGGTGCTGGAGGGATGTCAGGCCCTGACACACCTGGGTCATGACACTGAAGGGGTGCCCGGCCCTCACACCCCAGGCCATGGTGCTGGAGGGGTGCCCGTTCCTCACTCCCCGGGTCATGTCACTGAAAGGGTGCCCGGCCCTCATACTCCGGGTCATGTCACTGAAGAGGTGCCCAGCTCTCACACTCCGGGTCATGGCACTGAAGGGGTGCCTGGCCCTCACACCCGGGGTCATGGTGTTGAAGGGGTGCCCGGCCCTTACACCCCGGGTCATGTGAAGGGGTGCCCGGCCCTCACACCCCGGTTCATAACACTGTAGGGGTGCTCTGCCCCCACACCCCGTTTTATGACACTGAAGGGGTGCCCGGCCCTAACACCCCGGTTCATGTCACTTATGGGGTACCCGGCCCTTTCACCCCGGGTCATGGTGATGGAGGGGACCCCGGCCCTGACACCCCGGGTCATGTGAAGGGGTGCCCGGCCCTCACACCCTGGTTCAAAGCACCGTATGGGTGCCCGGCACTCACACTCCGTTTCATGGCACTTAAGGGGTGCCCGGCCCTCACACCCAGGTTCATGACACTGAAAGAGTGCCCGGCCCTCACACCCCGGGTCATGTCACTGAAGGGGTGCCCGGCCCTCACAACCCGGGTCATGGCACTGAAGGGGAGCCCGGCCCTCACATCCCGGGTCATGGCAATGAAGGGGTGCCGGGCCCTCACACCCCGGGTCTTGATGCTGAAGGGATGCCCGTCCCTCACACCCCGGGTCATGACACTGAAGGGGTGCGTGGCCCTCACATCCCGGGTCATGGTGCTGGAGGGGTGCCCGGCCCTCACACACCCGGGTCATGTCACTGAAAGGGTGCACGGCCCTCACACCCTGGGTCATGTCACTGAAAGGGTGCCCGGCCCTCACACCCCGGTTCATGTCACTGAAGGGGTGCACGGCCATGACACCCCGGGTCATGGACCTAAAGGGGTGCCCGGCCCTCACACCCAGGGTCATGGGGTTGAAGCGTTTCCCGGCCCTCACACAACGGGTCATGGTGCTGATGGGGTGCCCGGCCCTCACACCCCGATTCTTGGCATTGAAGGGGTGTCCGACCCTCACACCCCAGGTCATGTGAAGGGGTGTCCGGCCCTCACACCCCGGTTTGCAGCACTGTAGGGGTGCCCGGCCCTCACACCCCGTTTCATGGCACTGAAAGGGTGACCGGCCCTCACACCCCGGGTCATGTCACTGAAGGGGTGCACAGTTCGCACACTCCTGGTCATGGCACTGAAGGGGTGCCTGGCCCTCACACCCCGGGCGATGGTGCTGAAGGTTTGCCCGGCCCAAACACCCCTGGTCATGTACTGAAATTGGTTCTCGGCCTTCACACCCTGATTCATGGCACTGAAAGGGTGCCCGGCCATCACACCCCGATTCATGACACTGAAGGGGAACCCGGCCCTCACATCCCGGGTCATGGCACTAAAGGGGTGCCCGGCCGTCACACCCCGGGTCATGGTGCTGGAGGGGTGCCCGGCCCTCACACCCGGGTCAGGGCTGTGGAGGGTGCCTGGCCCGCCACCCCGGGTCAAGTCACTGAAAGTGGGTGCCCGGCCCTCACACCCCGGGTCATGTCACTGAAGGGGTGCCCAGCTCTCACACTCCGGGTCATGGCACTGAAGAGGTGCCGGGCCCTCACACCCCGGGTCATGGTGCTGTAGGGGTGCCCGGCCCTTACACCCCGGGTCATGTGAAAGGGTGCCCGGCCCTCACTCCCCGGTTCATAACACTGTAGGGGTGCCCTGCCCCCACACCCCGTTTCATATCACTGAAGAGGTGCCCGGCCCTAAAACCCCGGTTCATGTCACTTATGGGGTGCCCGGCCCTCACACTCCGGGTCATGGTGCTGGAGGGGTGCCCAGCCCTGACGCCCCGGGTCATGTGAAGGGGTTCCTGGCCACACCCAGGCGTTCATGACACTTTGCAAAGGAACCCGGCTCACCCCGGTCAAGTCACTGAAGGGTGTCCAGCCCTAACACCCCTGGGTCATGGCACTGAAGGGAGCCCGGCTTCTCACACTCCCCGGTCATGGCACTGGAAGGGGTGCCAGGCCCCTGGGCCACCCCTGGCCAGGTGCCAGCGTGCCTGCCTCACACCCCGGGTCATGTCACTAAAGGGGTGCCCGGCCCTCACACCCCGGGTCATGTCACTGAAGGGGTGTCCGGCCCTCACACCCCGGGCCATGGTGCTGGATTGGTGCCCGGCCCTCACACCACGGGTCATGGTGCTGAAGCGGTGACCGGCCATCACACCCCGGGCCATGGTGCTGGAGGGGTGTCAGGCCCTGACACACCTGGGTCATGACACTGAAGGGGTGCCCGGCCCTCACACCCCAGGCCATGGTGCTGGAGGGGTGCCCGGCCCTCACTCCCGGGTCATGTCACTGAAAGGGTGCCCGGCCCTCATACTCCGGGTCATGTCACTGAAGAGGTGCCCAGCTCTCACACTCCGGGTCATCATGGCACTGAAGGGGTGCCTGGCCCTCATACCCCGGGTCATGGTGTTGAAGGGGTGCCCGGCCTTTACACCCGGAGTCTTGTGACGGGGTGCCCGGCCCTCACACCCCGGTTCATAATACTGTAGGG
>NW_024728454.1:0-11659 GCF_018991925.1 Homarus americanus | reverse complement strand
GGGAGGTAACTGGGGCGATGAGAGGGAGGTAACGGGCGATGAGAGGGAGGTAACTCGGGCGATGAGAGGGAGGTAACTGGGGCGATGAGAGGGAGGTAACGGGCGATGAGAGGGAGGTATCTGGGGCGATGAGAGTGAATCGGCTGCTTGTCCAATTAACCAGTCCGTTCACATATATTTATATTTGGGTTTTAAGTAACGAAACCCAAACGGTAGTTCCTTTGTTTTATTATAAAAGGTTGTATATATAATTCCTGAGTGTAGATCGACCGTAAGTCTCACTGTCTAGGAGTGATTGAGAAGGGGACGGCGTTTATGTATTATAAACGTTAGGTCACGTCCTTACGATATAAGTTGATGTGCGACTGACTGTGAGAACCTCGCTGTGCGGGTTTACAGAAATGCTGAGCTATGGGTCTCGCCCTCTTGGGTGAGTTGCCCGCTCACGTGTCCAACTCATGTATTACTCATAGACAGTGGAAAGTTACAGGGTGGTGAATCTGAATATAATATCAGATGTATTGACCCATTTATATAATATGTTCTGTTGATGAGACAGGGGCCCATTACAAGAGGAAGGTAACTGGGGCGATGAGAGGGAGGTAACTGGGGCGATGAGAGGAACGTAAGTGAAGCGATGAGAGGGAGGTAACTGAGGCGATGAGAGGGAGGTAACTGAGGCGATGAGAGGAAGGTAAGTGAAGCGATGAGAGGGAGGTAACTGAGGCGATGAGAGGGAGGTAACTGAGGCGATGAGAGGGAGGTAACTGAGGCGATGAGAGGAAGGTAAGTGAGGTGCACGAAGATCCATGAGACTCCTACTCCCCCCTTGCCCCTCTTACTCTTCCCTGCCCTTCCTACTCCCTCCTCTCCCATCCCATTCTCCCCTTGCTCCTTTTCCCCCCGCCCCTCCTCACCACCCTTCCTCTTCCTCCCCCCGCCCCTCCTTTTCCTGTTCCTCCTTACCTCGCCCTCACTCCCCTCGCCCTCCTCCTCGCCCCTCCTCCCATGCCCATTCCCCGCCTCTACCCACACTCACGACCTTATACTCTCGGGGTTTTTCCTCCAAAGTTCCCTGTATTCCTTCTCCTCTATCCTGACGTAGTGACCGTAGTTCTGGTCGGTCTCTTCCCTGTCTCCAGTCCCGGAGGTCCACTTAGAGAACATTCCATCGGCAATCATTGTTTACAATAATACAAACTTTTTGCTCTAAGTCAATCAGTATTGTTGAGTATTCATCATTACGTGAAGTAAATCATATTATAAATAAGCTATTATCTTGTCAAGTGAGATGTTGAGCTGGTGATTATATTTCCCAGGAGTATTATTAATGCTATACAGTATAATATACAGTTCATATAATACATTTAGTCGATACGAAGAATAACACTTAAAAATAAAGTTAGTTATCAATAGATTGTTCTGTACATCAGTGAATGTATTGGAATATAAGTATTAGATATATATTGTCGACGTAATATTCTAGACCATTGTGTATCATAAATGTCTTGGTGTATATATTACATGGATATATTCAACTATATTGGTCACACTCCCTCACGAGCACAAACGTCAAGTGAAACCAGATGAAACATCAAGTGAACCCATCCAGGTGTAGTAAATAATTCTCAACAACAGTTAAGTGGTTAGTGTTGTGTTAATATTTGGTCCTGAGGGATTAAGTTGTCCAGGAGAGATGTAGGACCCTGGGCAGGTGCCGCCATCCAGGACATAGAAGGATGGTTGTGTGTCGTCCACCCTTCATGTAGGGGCAGGTGCCGCCATCCAGGACATAGAAGGATGGTTGTGTGTCGTCCACCCTTCATGTAGGGGGGCAGTTGCCACCATCCAGGACACAGAAGGATGGTTGTGTGTCGTCCACCTTTCATGTAGGGGTGTAGGTGATGCCATCCAGGACATAGAAGGATGGTTGTGTGTCGTCCACCCTTCATGTAGGGGGTCAGGTGCCGCCATCCAGGACATAGAAGGATGGTTGTGTGTCGTCCACCATTCATGTAGGGGGGTAGGTGCCGCCATCCTGGTCATAGAAGGATGGCTGTGTGTCGTCCACCCTTCATGTAGGGGGGCAGGTGCCACCATCCAGGACACAGAAGGATGGTTGTGTGTCGCCCACCCTTCATGTAGGGGGGCAGGTGCCGCCATCCAGGACATAGAAGGATGGTTGGGTGTCGTCCACCCTTCATGTAGGGGGGCAGGTGCCACCATCGAGGACACAGAAGGATGGTTGTGTCTCGGCCACCCTTCATGTAGGGGGGCGCCATCCAGGACACAGAGGATGTTGTGTTTCGTCCACCTTTCATGTGGGGGGGCGCCATCAGGACCTGGGGATGGTTGTGTCTCGTCCGCCAGCTTCATGTAGGGGGCACCATCCAGGGTGCCTGAAGGATGGTTGTGTCTCGTCCACCCCTTCATGAGGCACCATCAGGACACAGAAGGATGGTTGTGTCTCGTCCACCCCTTCATGTAGGGGGGCGCCATCAGAGACACAGATGGATGGTTGTCTCGTCCACCCTTCATGTAGGGGGCACCATCAGGACACAGAAGGATGGTTGTGTCTCGGCCACTCATGTAGGGGGGCGCCATCCAGGACACAGGATGGTTGTGTTTTCGTCCACCTTTCATGTATGAGGGGGGCGCCATCCAGGACACAGAGATGTGGTTGTGTTTCGTCCACCTTTCATGTAGAGGCGCCATCCAGGACACAGAAGGATGGTTGTGTCTCGGCCACCCTTCATGTAGGGGGGGGGGCGCCATCCAGGACACAGAAGGATGGTTGTGTTTCGTCCACCCTTCATGTAGGTCGTCCTCTCTTGCTCACTGTTGGCCCTTCCTCTGTGTCGTGAATTATCTGGTCATGAAAGTAACAAAGTTGATTACCTGTGTGTGTAGTGTTACTTGTGAGATGCTACCTGTGTGTCGAGTTACTTATGAAGTTATTTGTGTAGTGTTGCTTATGAAGTGTTACCTTGTCAGTGCTGCTTGTTTAGTGTTACTTGTGTGTAGTGTTACTTATTAATTGTTACCTGGTTAATGTCAGGGTAAAGTGTTTAGTTTTACCTGTATGTTTGGTTACCTTTGTGTGTGTACTAAAATATTATTGGTTCTTTCAATAACTGTATGTTGTTTGGTGTGATGTTAACCCAAATTCTTGATATACTTGTGTAAACACATTTCAACTTTCTTAGCAACTAGAATATCTTAAATGTTTACCTGGACTAGGTCAATGTGTAATGAGTAATGTCTATTTCCAAATAAGATTATATATTTTTTTAGTCTTTTAATTAGACAAAAATAGTCATTATAGTACTAAATGCTATATTATTTATTTAAACTGCATCCGCTCAGTGTTTTGGAAATCCTACCGTCCTTGTCACGGCAGGATTCGAACCCACACCACTCAAATAGTGAGGGCGCTGACAACTGTACCCACAAATTGCAAAAGTTATACTTGAGTCTGACCTGCCACTGCTGCCCTAGGAACTTTCTCTCAACTTCATTATAGACCACAACCAATACCTTTAACAATAACCCGCCAATACTAGGGGACCAGTACTGCAGGAGGAGTTGTGTTTGTATATTTCACTCCCGTCATTGTGGGTCCCTGTGGGTGAGTTGTGTAAAGGTTAGTTGTGTAATGAATGTTGGCGTTCACTTGGGAATAAAAACTACATTCGTGGTAGTGTGGTTAGTACTAAGATCATCTCAGGGAGGCTTAAGTGTGTAATGGAAAAAAAAATATTTCTTAATATTCTCGAGTTATTTGGGTTTATGAACCTCCTGAACTTACAATAAAAACGTGTCTAAATTTACTTTGTGATTCATTTTTGTTGAATTATTGGCTCCGTGTTTATGGTATGAGGTATTATCCCGCCTCCCTGACATATTTTGAGCACTAACCACACTACCACGAATGTACTTTTTATTCCCAAGTGAATGAGATGATCTGTAGTCATGGAATTTATATATATATATATTTTTTTTTTAACTAAATAGAACTTTTGTGACGTCTTACAATGTTTACATCAAGGAGGTTGAATGGATGGAGGCGGTGTTCGCTGTGTGTGTAACAGACTCGTGAAGCCAGGCCGCCATCTTGTTGAGGGCAACAGGGCCACAGTTGCCGCAGCTGCTTACGAACAAACGTTGGTAACAGATAAATCTGCAGGATTTATACTATTGTTTTATCTATTAAGCACATTATAGAGACATCAAGCAAGGAGGATGAAGTCACTGAGAGAAAAGCGCCTCCATATTGGTCAAGGCATCAGTCACACTCAGTGACTTCACTTGAGGCAGCGGGTGCCGCCTCCATCCATTCAACCTCCTTGGTTTACATCCCCAAACTAATATGTGCCTTAGGTGCTGCTGTCTCGTGAAACCAATATATTTTTTTTTCTAAGGAACATCTTATCCATTCACTCCCTCCTGAGCGACTAGCTGGTATGTCATCTGGAGAGAGTCTGCTAATCCCTTGTGTACGGGTTCTCATCTGAGCTGAATAAAATCGTCGGCATTAGTTAAATAAAACATTAAATGAGGCGTCCACGTAGTGAAGGGGCTAATTTAGCTAATAACACTAACTGTATTTAGGACAAGGAGGGTATCTAGTGAGGTTGGTGAGCGGCTCCTCGGTATAATTTGTACTGATGTGTTTGGTGATTACTGTGATTCTGGTGATCTTGTATAAGTGTATAGCAGTTTCTACAAAAATGTTATACAATTCTAATCTTATGTGCTATGAGACCTAATCTCGTCAACATACTGTACCTGTTCACTCACCAATTACCTCCTACACACCTGGTCACTTAATGAATAAGCTCCACCTATGTACAGTTGCAGAATTGTGTTCCTACACCCCCTGTGGTAACCCGTGTCTACAAACGGCAACGTCTCAGTAATGGTATCACTATTTATGAATATATGGGTATTGGTCGTGTAACGATGGACATGATTGGTGGATAAGTTTGCTATAGGACATATACTGTACAGTAGGTTGGGCGTTTGGACACGCGGGTTATCACAAGGGGTGTAGGAAAACATTTCTGCAACTGTACACACGTTTCAAAAATTATCTTTACGATTTTGCGAGAGACAATATGACTCAACTGACAAAGGATTTTGACAACCCTACCGAGACAAGAGGAGTCGTAGTGTTTCTGAAATATCTCTTATCCCTTTTTAAAGTACATTTTGGACCGAGTACCTGATCACACCGTGAACAACTGCCTCTTATGCACTTAGTTATACAATGAATGACCTCCATCTACGCTCCTATTTACTCACTGACTGGGCTTCCTGCTACACAGTGATCACAGCCTGAATCACTTCCTCCTACACATACATAAAGTCATCCCGTGTATATTGTTGGGTTCCTGGGTTTACGGAGTTAGTAGATGATTAAAGGTCCAATCAATTTACATACCTTCGAAACAATTTGTGTAGGAACTTAATGTTTAGCCTCGAGTGACATGAATTTTCTGAGACCGGTAAATGAGGTGAGAAAGGCACAGGTGTGTAAGGTAATGAGGTGTGAAAGAAAAAATACCAACAAGATTTTGTACCAAGTAATTAAGACAACACTGGAGTTGCTCATATAAGTTTACCTGTATAATATTTCGCTTAATCTTAATCTCTTTAATATGTGATGATTGGAACGTGAGAAGGGTGGCGTGGCTCCCCTCACTGATGGCTTCTGGTTATAATTGATGTTCGGTTTATCCATCAGTGTGTGTGAGTCGCGGGTTTCATGCTTCCCTTCTGTGGCTCTGTAACTTTGTAGTGGTGAGAAGAACTCTGCAAATATAATCACAATTTTCAATCAACTTCGACGGATTAAATAAACTGCTGCCTGCTGGTGAAACACTCCGGTGAACTTGAAAAAGAATAAATTATACATGTCATACAGGTATTACAGTATGTAGTGTATGGTCTTCCTTCACATTTAACACACATTATGCCAGTGCCTGTGATCTGTTTATTATTATTTGCCTGACTCAGAATATTTTCCTTCATGTGAGAACTTTTAAACTTTTTCTTCTTCAATCTCATTCCAGTGCCATTTTATCACAAATTATATACTGCTTTTAGTTTTGCAGCTCGGAAGAAATTACTCTTCTTTCGAAATTAAATTTTTCTCTTGGCCTTTGATGTAAAATTGACCAAGTCTTCAGCGATTACTTTGAGGTGATGTAGAATGTTCAGGTTACCAGGTACAGTCGTGAAGAAAAGTCCTGTCTTTTTTTTCTGCTGCTCCACTAACCCCGAGACTCAGACTCGTGAATCCGAAGCATTTATGGACAGAGTAATGAATCGCTGTCTACTGTTTTGGGTTCACGAGTCTGAATCTCTATCTATTGGCCATATTGGGCAGTCCCGTTTACACCCAACCCCTATTGCTCATATACCCATCCAACCTATATTTGAAGGTATCCAGTGTATTCAAGCTAATGATGATGTTTGGTAACTTGTTTCACTCATCCATTACTCTATTTCTAAACCAATGTTTACCTATCTCGCTCCTATATCTAAATTTGTCTAATTTAAAACCTTTGCTACGAGTTTGCTCCTGGTTAGATAGTTTGGGTACCTCTGTTATATCACATTTGTTTAACTCTGACTTCCATTTATACACCCCGAACATATCGCGACTGTACATTAACGTTTATGTAAGTGAAGGGAAGAAATACAGACCTAATAACAGCAAGAGATATACGTTGTTAATTGACCACACCTTTATAAAAAATATATTCTCGAAGCATAGTTGTCAAGAGAGAGAACAGTTGTAGTGAGTGTATGTAATGTACCAATGTAAGTTAGCGATCTGATAATTTATACAATAGATATCAGAAATAAATAAAAACAACTGCTGTGATGTCATAAGTTGTGATATATCAGAGTAATATATAAACTGTATATAAATAATTCACCTGTTCCCTTAAGGCGGTAAAGAACATAAATTAATGTACTTGTCATTATAAAAGTTATGATCCATCTTCATGTCATATATCATATCTGTTCTCTAAATAAAGTTTCGTATAAAATTATGAAGAAAATAATCCCGCCTCTTTCATCAGCTTCCCTGTGTTAAATAAACTCAGTTGCTAAATTACCTCGGGGCCAAAAATGGCTTAAAACACTCACACTGACAGATCTCACTACATCTGTTAACTTGGCGTCTGGAAATAATTTATCTCACCAGAGGTCGGCGATGTTTCTCATTTCAGGTTGCATTAAGATTTGTTTTTATGTCAGAAGAGTAAAAATGTTTGACTTACATTGAGTGATTTTTCCGCGATTGACTTATAGTGAATATTATTACCAGAACCATCGTGGCTAAATGTGTACACTGTTTTCATCACTAAGTACAGCCCCCAAAAGTATTGTTACCCAAGGAGTCGAGGTGATTCGTGGTCTTGTGAGCAGTGTTCGTCCACTAGTTTCGGAACGGTTAGTACAGTCGACCACAGGTATACAACTTTATCTACAATGTGGATAAAATTAACCGGTAATATTTTAGGTGTAGATAACTGCGAGAATTTCAAAGTGACTAATAATTCATGTTTTATTCCTCGGATATTATATAAATACATATGTTGTGTATATTTAAATATTGTCATAACAATATATGACGATGTACTGGAAAATATATCAAAGCATTGCGTCCCGAGTTTCAAATTGTCAAGACGGAAAAAGTAACGATGCTTTTAGGTCCAAGTTTGCCCATAATTCATTCCCTGTCGTTAACATCTCCGCTCTCAGTACCTAGACGTCCTAGAGCCTGTGTTCTCCCTGCTCTTACTGTTAGACTTTAGTTCTCTGGCTCAAGTGAGGGTACTAGAGGGAGTACGATAGTGTTGTCTCCCCTGTGTTGTATCATGTGACCTACCACCGGGCTGTTACATATTTGATTAGATATAATTAAAATATATTTTTATAAGAAATACTAGAACATTATTTATCACCTCTTCAGCACACAGTAAGGATTAATGTCTTTGCACTTTGTAATGATTAATACTTTTGATCTTTCTAATATATATAATTAAGTAATGGGGATGAGTCACACACCTGGCGGTATTTTTTTTTTTTTGTCTTTTTTATTTATTGGGCACTCCCCTACATCCTTGTGTAAGGTGAAGCGTTTACAGCGCCCAACAGGGAAGCATGCCAAGTTCATGCTTGCCTTTATGTCTCATGAGTTAAGAGCTTAGAAGCCTGAAGAGTCAAGGGCATAGAAGCCTGAAGAGTCAATGGTTTATGTCATCAAGTTATTGGAAGCTCCAACAACTTGTCCCTGAATACGAATTCGCAACTTTCGATTTACAGCAGGTACCTACTTTACTGCTAGGTGAACAGGGACTAATGGGGGCTAGGAAGTATGTCCAAACAACTTCCACCGGCCCGGGAATCGAACCCGTGACATCTCGCTTGCGAAGGCAAGAGCCTTACCACTCTACCACCAGCACCCTCCCTGGCAGTAGTATAAAAAGGTTTATGAGAAGGACAAACAGGATAACAATAATTATCCTGCGGCAATAATCACTTTGTAAAACCCTTGAGGATTAATCAATCGATCCCCAGTGTTCCTTAATTTGTGAATGTTTATAATGAGTGTATTTATTGGCCTAGAATACACGCTTAAAGTCCTTAGTTGTTGATGAGCAGTAATGCATTATAACATCAACAAGACCTTAGTTGCTGAAGCGCAATAATACATTATAACATCAACAAGACCTTAGTTGCTGAAGCGCAATAATACAATATAACATCAACAAGACCTTAGTTGTTGAAGCGCAGTAATACATTATAACATCAACACGACCTTAGTTGTTGAAGCGCAGTAATACATTATAACATCAACAAGACCTTAGTTGTTGAAGCGCAGTAATACATTATAACATCAACAAGACCTTAGTTGTTGAAGCGCAGTAATACATAATAACATCAACAAGGCCTTAGTTGTTGAAGCGTAGTAATACATTATAACAAGAACACAAGACCTTAGTTGTTGAAGCGCAGTAATACATTATAGCACCAACAAGACCTTAGTTGAAGCGCAGTAATACATTATTACATGAACTTGTCTTTAATTTCATAAATATTACCAAATGATTGCGAATACCTTCAAAAAAAAGAAAAAAAAATATACATATATATATATATATATATATATATATATATATATATATATATATATATATATATATATATATATATATATATATATATATATATATATATATATATATATATATATACTGTATTCTTTTTAATATTAATGACAAAAAATATCAATTTAGCCAATTTTATTTCGTCATTCCAATTACACATTCATGCCTTTTCACCAGATTAACAGGCATGAAGGAAGCTTTACCTGGGTACAGATTTCCTTACCAGATCCCGCTGTAGATTTCTGACTACTGGTACAGGAATAACAGACACTTCCGAAGGTGTTCATGTATATATAACCTGTAATATGGAGTCACAACCTTCAGAACAATTTCGTGAAAATACAAACCAATTGTCTCTTGAATCATTCTTAGAAATAGATCTTGACTGAATTTCATTTTGTATATTTATTGTATATCTGGAGGATGCTGAGTTTGTATGTGATTCTGACACTTAAGAAAGAACATTAAAACGGGCCGGAGTATATCAGAAAATAAATACTTTAAACCAAGAACTAAGTTACCTGAATCATATTTCAATTCGGCAAAATAAATTCCAAATAACGCTACAGAATATTAAAGTCAGTGTATGTGCACTATGTAGTTTCTGTCTCAATTGTTGTAGTGCTTGGTGTCTTTTTTTTTTCCAAGTAAAGGTACGGGTCTATTTCACTTATAGGAACCTAGCGTACAGTCGCACCGAAATGTAACTTATGGAGAGGTCCGATGAATTTCAAAATGAACATTGTGACTCTTGTTGTCTCGGTAGGGTTGCGAAAATCCTTCGTTCGTTATCATATTGTCTCAAAAAAATCGTAAATAAATTTTTGGGAGCGAGTTTACATGTCGTTAGTGTGATACCTTGATGGTGTCTGAGCCCTATTAGTTAACCAGGCCCCCAGGCTATGTTCTGTAATCCTCCAGCTCTACCAACTCCAGGTATATATTTATCTATTCTTCTTTCAGTAAACACTTTGGCTTCAGGAAACGATAATCATATGAAAAATTCCCGGCGTGAAAAGTTAGCTTTGTCATAAAGTATGGCTCGCTGATATTGGATGGCGAGACTCGAAACAAATCGATGCAATGCAGAGTCGGTGCAAGAATTTTCTACACATTTTCCTCGGCTCTGCATAAAATATTTCTCTTTCCTCGTTTTGATTAACGAATCTCGCCATCGATTGATGTATTGACTATTTGTTATTCCCACTGCATGTGAACACCCGTCAAAGCCTATAAGGGTTTAGCTTAATGTTTCTAATTCGATTCCTGTCTCTTAGAGGTGATCACTAAACTAACTACGACCCGGTAACCTTTGTGTTTATCACCGATATTGTTAAAGGGTCAGAGATCATTTGTTCCGCTTTAAGTTTCAATATTGCAATTGACCTCGAAAACTATGGAAGGGGATACACACAGTAGTCCAAGGTGACCAGCCACTGTCTGACCACACCTGACGGGGCATAGTAATACCTGCTTCTCTGGTATCTGGAACAGCTTTGTATATTTGCAGTTTAAGTCTCATGTGTTTCATTCCTGGAACACGTCAGTGGAAACATAGTGAAGCTCTGTTATCTGAGCAGTTGGCCTACCAGCGTGTGGATAATGAAATTCACTAATGACTTTTTTAGATCATTTGATTTTCTTAAATTAATAAATGATACAAAAAGCTTGACCGCAAAATTATAAAATCACCCGTTTCAACGGGAGACAGGGACCTCTTTAGTAGTCTTACATTCTAAAAGAGGAAATCTTCCTTGTAGTAGTGCCATTCTAAGCAGTGCTACAGCTGCCTGTGGTTCTTACTGCTCTAGCAATACTCGGACATAATGCAGTTTTAAGTGGTATTGTCTTGCCAACATGGTGCAATACGGCCTACAGCTGGGTGCTAAAGATAACTGGCCTGCGATGGTCCCCGCATGCAAATGGCTGTAATTAAAGCTCCGCTATTTACATATTTTATTTACATAATTATTATTTCGTATAACAACAGTAACTGAATTTATAATCATGTAATATTTATGTTATAATCTGTATCAGATATTTTGATTCGGCTACAGCTACTGATAATGTCCAGATTATTAGTGGCAGTTTATAGATGCAAATAGGTACGGAACCTTACATGCACGTAACAACACATGCACGTAACCACACGTGCACGTAACCATACGCGCACGTAATCACACGTGCACGTAACCATACGCGCACGTAATCACACATGCACGTAACCATACATGCACGTAACCATACATGCACGTAACCACACGTGCACGTAACCATACGCGCACGTAATCACACTTTTTTTTTTACGGGCATTAGCCCACCCGGGCACAGGTAATGACCCACATGAGGACCTGGGGGTCGAAAATATAATAATAATAATAATAATAATAATAATAATAATAATAATAATAATAATAATAATAATAATAATAATAATAATAATAATAATAATAATAATAATAATAATAATA
>NW_024728453.1:0-16511 GCF_018991925.1 Homarus americanus | reverse complement strand
AAGATGATAAAAAGAGGCGACTGTGATTGGCTGGCACCGCGTGTAATCACATATGACATGATGAAGATGATGATGGTGTTGCGATATGAGGAAGGTGTGTACTAGTGTGTGGTTGGCGGTGGCGGTAGTGGTGACTGGCATGTGTGACGTGTGTGTGTGTTGGCTACTGATGGCGACCCTCTACACTGCCCCTGTTCCCACAACCACCCCCACCGCGCCTCACCATCGCTCCACACTACCCTCCCATAACATATAATTACAGTATATAAGTTATTAATAACAGCAATTTAGTATTTATTATAGTTTTTCATATAGAGAAAAACACGTAAAAACAACATAGGATAAACTGGACAGTGTCAGATTGTGGGTGTCGGGAAACGTTGGAAGTGTGTAGTAGTAATAATAATTAACGGTTTATTGAAAAATATGGCAGGCAAAAAAACTGAAAATATAAACTAAACAGATGAGTGGGTCACTTTGTTGTCAAGAAATACACAAGTAATATTAGTGGTAAATAATATTACTTGTATATGATGACAAGGAGGACTGGGTCTTTTAACAGTTTCAGAACAGTTACGGTACTAAAGTGACAAGGAGTGACTACACAGGTTAACTACGAGTTATGAAGTGTGTGTCTGTGTGAGGGGGGAGTGTACTTGTGGGGAGACTGGATGTGTGAGGGTAGTCGAGGTTTATGTAAGGGGATGTGTGGGAGGGTAATAACCATGATAGATGTTAGGGCAATGTGTTGGGGGGGGGGGACGAAAATATTGGGTACTGTAATCAAATAAGAAACATTGTTGTGTGACCCGGGTGTATCGCTTGGGTGAATAACACGACAGACTATGTCAACACACTTCCCTTATGTCGTCTCTACTGCTGCAACTGTGAGAGGTGATGACGTTCTCACTACCGCACTACTAAATTATTGGTGGCTCGTCAAATGGGCCCCACACCTAATGGATCGGGGCCTATTAAGAACTAAGGCCTAAACTCAATCTTAACTCACTCCTTCCCCACTACAGAAGTCACTCTCCTTAACTCACACTGACCAACATACCTTCACGTTGTCAATCAGCACATCTTGGAGAGCCAGACGTCGTGTGGTTTACGAAACGGACAGTTAGAACAGGCTAGAGATGGGTGAAGCTAAGTGGTGGGACGGACAGTTAGAACAGGCTGGTGATGGGTGATGCTAAGTGGTGGGACGGACAGTTAGAACAGGCTGATGATGGGTGATGGGACGGACAGTTAGAACAGGCTGGTGATGGGTGATGCTAAGTGGTGGGACGGACAGCTAGAACAGGCTGGTGATGGGTGATGCTAAGTGGTGGGACGGACAGTTAGAACAGGCTGGTGATGGGTGAAGCTAAGTGATGGGACGGACAGTTAGAACAGGCTGATGATGGGTGATACTAAGTGGTGGGACGGACAGTTAGAACAGGCTGATGATGGGTGATGCTAAGTGATGGAACGGACAGCTAGAACAGGCTGGTGATGGGTGATACTAAGTGATGGGACGGACAGTTAGAACAGGCTGGTGATGGTGATACTGACAAGGAACAGGCTAGAGATGGTGATAAGGGTGGACGGGACAGCTAGAACAGGCTGGTGATGGGTGATACTAAGTGATGGGACGGACAGTTAGAACAGGCTGGTGATGGGTGACTCTATATGATGGGAAGCGAGACAGATATTAAACTAGAGTGATACCATGAGGACCCTGAACCAATAACGGAGCTACAACACAACACATCCTTCACATCAGTAAGAAAAGACGAATAACACACTAAAGGAACAGAGAATCTAGTATTTGTTGTAGATTCCGACTATCACGTGGTGGTAGTAGAGAGAGAGAGAGAGAGAGAGAGAGAGAGTAATAAGCCTTAGTGATATAAAAATAAAGCAAGGATTATCTGACATTACTATCAAGAGCCTGGTACCAGTAACAAGCAACAGCGTGAGGTTTTGGGGAGTCACAGTAACAGATAGGGTGTGGGAGGGGGGGGGGGACACGACACACCTTAGTGACCGATAAAATAAAATTATACAGGTTGAATACGGAGTTCTCTTACCCTATAACTGTTTCTTTAATAAACCAAACTGGATTTTCATTTTATTTTAGATTAGGTGAATTTAGATTAGGCGTCTGTGAGTTGGTAGTGGGAGAGTAGAGGGACTTCCTTCACCCCCACAGTACTACTACACACCAAGTCCCAGGTTGCTCATCTGACTTCATGCCTCATTTACACACAATTGCAGGGTCTCAATTGTTTCTCTTACTATTGACAACACAACATACATATATTGTTTCTCACTTTGGATCTTTTTTTTCATTTTGTATTTCTTTATGGTTCATTATTATTATTATTATTATTATTATTATTATTATTATTATTATTATTATTATTATTATTATTTGTATTATTATTATGATCATTATTACATTTTCGCCCTCTAGGCCCCGATGTGGGTCAGTGACCTGTGCCTGGGTGGGCTAATCCCCGTAAAAAAAAAATGCCAGGCCACATTGAGTCACTACCCCCCCCCGCTGGGTTTTAATGGCCATATCGTGTTGTCAGCGGTATCTGGAGAACCTTTATCAGACACTCGAGGGTTTTATCGTGTGGTCAGACTCAAAAAATAATGATTAAGAGGCGATATTTGTCATTGTGTAGACATTTTTAATATATGAGTCAACTTTTTTGTTTTCTTTACACTTTACGGTCTTGCTGTGGCCCTGGTCTGGTGGTTGTGTGGGTGATTGTTTAAACGGGCCCAGTCCACATAGACTCCAACCTAACCTAACCTAACCTAACCTACCAAGATCCTAGTAGGTCCTTAATTCTAATCCATCCTAGTCCTAGGTACGATGAAGTCCTTTTATAATCAGGACCTAAAACTGGGACCCGTGTGACCCCTCAGTCGTCTCTGCTGCGCAACACAACACTTGATGCTACCTGTCTATATACAGTATGGTGAAGACGCGCCATGTACAGTGTATACACGTTTGTTAATATGGTGTGTGTGTGTGTGTGTGTGTGTGTGTGTGTGTGTGTGTGAGTGTAGACAGCAGTAACATCCGTACGCATAAGACAAACAATTATCCCAACATCAGGAATATTAAGCGGTCTTTATCACTGTTATGATATCTCAGAAGAAATCACAGTAACAAAATACATGTTAACAAAATACATGTTTACATATGTATTTTGTGTGTATAAATAGTATACTTTGGTAAATCTGTTGTTGCACTGATCGTTACTCTGTTTACACCATCTGTGACTCCTACTATAAACATCAAACATCCACTTTAGAACAACAAGACAATTACTTCTTCTACAGGTTGAGTATGTGAGCTGGTGCAGGTGTGTCCGGCAGCCTTCCACCTGTCGTCCAGCGAGCACAACCAACCAACAAGTTCGTCTGTGCCTCTAAAGGACACACACTCAGGGATAAAAACCAGCTCAAAGACATCTGTTGATACCACTTTCAAGAAAGGCCTTACCAGAATCCAGATAACCGTGTGAAACAAATAACTGTTAACCACTTATAAGAACATAAGAACATAAGAATGGAGGAAACTGCAGCGGGCCTATTGGCCCATACTGGGCAGTCCCGTTTACACCCAACCCCTATTGCTCATATAAGCATCCAACCTATGTTTGAAGCTATTCAGCGTATTCGAGTTAATGATGATATATGGTAACTTGTTCCATTCATCCACCACTCTGTTTCCAAACCAGTGTTCACCTATTTCCGGCCTAAATCTAAATTTGTCTAATTTAAAACCATTGTCACGAGTTCGCTCCTGGTTGGATAGTTTGAGTACCTTTGTAATGTCCCCTTTGTTAAGCCCTGCCTTCCACTTGTACACCTCTATCAGGTCGCCCCTCGCTCTACGTCTCTCGACGGAGTGCAAATTAAGATGCTTTAACCTGTCTCTATACTCAAGGTTCCTAATGCCCGGGATTAGTCTTGTAATTCTCCTCTGAATTCTTTCCAAGGATTCTATATCCATTCTGTAATACGGTGACCAGAACTGAACTGCGTAATCCAGGTGTGGTCTCACAAAAGCAAGATACAGTTTTAGGATGACCTCGCTAGTCTTGTAACTAACACTCCTTTGTATGAACCCAAGTACTTTATTAGCCTTGTTACGAGCAAAAACACATTGTTTACTTGGCTTAAGGTTCCTACTTATCATTACTCCAAAATCTCTCTCGCAGTCGGATTTCTCTATGGCATCGTTGTTCATCTGGTATCTGGTTTCCCTGTTTCCATCTCCTATACTGAGTACTTTACATTTGTCCACGTTGAATTTCATCTGCCATTTTTCAGACCATTCGAAAAATTTGTTTAGATCTTCCTGTAGTTTTGCCGAGTCCTCGTCAGATTTAATAACACGTCCTATTTTAGTGTCATCAGCAAATTTACTTATGTTGCTGTCTATGCCGATATCTATGTCGTTTATGTATATAATAAATAATAATATTCCAAGTACTGAGCCTTGGGGAACTCCACTTGTGACGTTGCTCCAATGGGACTTAGTGCCGTTAATGCTCACTCGCTGTTTCCTGTCCTGTAACCACGCCCTAATCCATTTAAGGATGTTACCTTTGATGCCATGAGCTTCTACCTTTCTAATTAGTCTTTCGTGGGGGACTCTGTCGAAGGCTTTGCTAAAGTCGAGATATACCACATCATAATTGTGCCCCTCGTCCACCGATTCGAAAACTGATGAAAAGAATGTTAATAGATTAGTTAGACAAGAACGTCCGCTTGTGAAGCCATGCTGGGAATCATTGATCAATCGGTGCTTCTCCAGGTGATTTCGAATAGAGTTTGAAATGATTGCTTCCAGTAATTTGCCTACTATTGATGTTAGACTGATTGGGCGGTAGTTAGAGGATAGTGATCTATCTCCCTTCTTGAAAATCGGTATTACATTCGCTATCCTCCAGGATTCTGGTACTACACCTGTTTTTAAGGACATGTTTAACAACTTTGCTAAGGGCATACAAGCTCTTCCTTACATTCCTTTAATACTCTGGCAAATATCTCATCGGAACCGGTGAAAGTATGCGACTGTGTTCTATGTCGAGAGGCTATCAGGAAAGGGGATATGAATTTGGTCCATATTGTCCGGAGAGGGAAAGGTCATTTTAACATACCGATCGCTTTGATATTTTTCTGATGTCAGGAAAAATACGTAACTAAAAATGGTACAAAACCGTGAATGCGGCAACACTGGGGTTAAAAATTTCAATGTGGTGGTGCGTAGCGGCCGCGCGACGATTGTCCCCCGGACAAAGATGGCCACAAAAGAAATGTGAAAAGTGTGCTACTGTCTCCCTCAAACCTACGATCGTTTTCCAAATAATATTCTGAAATCTTGAAGATATAAGGCAAAAAATTAAAGACAGTTACCCAATAAAATTGTCAACATATTTTGGTCATAATGATAGATCATGAATAATTCAGTTTTGGAGAACTTCCATTGATCTGATGTGATATCAGTTGCGGATTCAGTATGTTGTCACACATGTGTTAACGAAAGTTTATGGACTTCTGTCGATATATCGAGGAACTGATCGAAGATGCCACTCAAAAGATGAAAACGAACAAAAATAGTGGATGCAGATGAAATGTGTCATTGTGTTTTGTTGAATAATTTTTAGCTGACGTGTAAAACGGTGACGGGTGGCCACGACCCTCGGGCTGCCTGGCACGGTACTCCACCACCGTAGTAACTTCAATCTACAAAACAATACCGAAATACCAGACTGATTTTGAAAATACAATCTGAAAGAAAATATTTTAATGCATTTCTTAACGATAACTAAGGCGAGGTGTGGAGGTAGGAAGTCTGTGGTCGAGGGGTATGGTGGCGGGGCTGGGTGGGGCGGGGCAGGGCGAGGTGGGATAGGGCTGGGAGGATGGGGCGCCCCATCCCTCAAAATACTCTCCCGTAATAAAACCTGACGCTATCATTACCATCAGATGAATGGAAGCAGGCACGAGGGTAGAGGAGGGTGAGGGGGGACTACATCACACGAGGACCCCACAACTACAACACAACCCGATCAAGTAAGGCGCCGTAGGTTGTTGTTGTTCTTGAGGTTATGGTATTATTACTGTTTCAACAACTATTACGGTGTTTTAGTTCGCATCTCTAGGTTAGTACACGGTCTATAAGGTTAACATATACAGTACACCAGTCATTATCGAACGAAAATGGTAGACATCCTCACCAACACTACACCAACTATCCCTTACCAACACCCTCCACAAACTACCCCTCACCAACACCCCCCACAAACCCCTTACCAACACCCCCACAAACCACCCCTCACCATCACCCCCACAACCTTCTCTCACCATCACCTCCACAATCTTCCCTCACCAACACCCCTAACAATGACCCCCACAAACCCACTCACCAACACCCCCCACAAACCACCCCTCACCAACATACCGCACTACAACTACGTCAGAAATTATAAGACGCACTCCAACTACGTCAGAATACATGAGACGCACTATAACTACGTCAGATGCATGGGGCACACTACAACTACGTCCTAATGCATGAGACACACTACAACTACGTCAGAATACATGAGACACACTACAACTACGTTCTAATGCATGAGACACACTACAACTACGTCCTAATGCATGAGACACTACAACTACGTGAGAATACACGAGACGCACTACGACTACGCCAGATGCATGAGACGCACTACAACTACGTCAGAATGCATGAGACGCAGTAGGCTTATATACAGATAACCTGGAGGAGACCCTAATATATCAATACTAATAACAATAATGTTGTCAGATCATATTACTGATTTTTTCCGATATGTTGGTAGCCCTGATAGCTGCCTGACGTCATCAATTAGTGTTAAAAAGTAGGCACAATATTTCCGTGTTCATGAGATATCTTTTAGGTGTACTTGGAAAGGTTCATAATAAACGGTATGTTAACAAAAACTTATAACTTATATATGTTAATGTAAGTTTCTGTCATTTATAGTGGGTTTGGTTACCAGAATATCACTTAATTATAAAAGTAATATATCGTGTATGTCCGTATTAACTGAAATCATTACTTTAATCTGTATATTTTAACTAATACGCGCCTGTATACTTGAAATTATTAATAGTTTCGGAGCAATATTATAGTATTGATATGTCAAAAGTAAATAGTTCGTTCCAAAATTCACGCTCGGGTGTGTGACTATGTTATTACTCAAAGAAAAATTATGTCCACTAGTAATCCTTCAGATACACATAACTGGGTTAAAACATTCATATTTTTCGTAGATAAAGGTTGGCAGATAACATACTGTAATACTAGGAAAGCGTACATTACTGACAAAGTATTCTCATACAGCCACTTATTATCATTCTCGTATATATCCGATAATACTGTGGCAAGATGTAACAAAAAAAAATAGCGAAATTAAAACCAATTCCTCTCCCCCCTCCTCCACACATAGGGTCACCTCAGTAACGGACGAAGAAACACACCTCAACCACAAGACCATTTTATTCCCCGACGTTTACGTGCATCCCACTCCTCAGGTGAAGCCATAAGTCCTGACCTGAGTGGGTACCTTGATGTACCGAACGCCTTGACATAACGTATATATCAAACTACGGGAACTGTTTACATATAACATAAGGTATTTTCTTAAGCACACACCAAGATAAACGAAACTGAAGGAAGGTCAATTATAATACATTTTAACACTAACTCATAACTCTGAGGAGAGGGGCTAAAAATTATAAGCTTTTCGTCCAGTGAAGGTTTTATGTGGAGGGTCGAGGTGGAGAGATGACAGACCACACAGGTCTGATGTAAAGGCTGTCATGTGTGACGAGGTCCACACACACACACACACACACACACACACACACACACACACAGAAATTGAAAAACAAAATTAGCCTTCAAATACCTTTTTAATACACCCTGTAACTCTCTTAATGTAAATAACCGAAATGATGTCAGGGGGATGTTTAGGGGAGGTGGTGTGACGTAAGGGGACGTAGGGGAGGGGAGGTCTCTGTGCGCTGGACAGAGGATAGGGGACAGTTGCACCGCCACGCTGTTGTGTTAAGTAAGAAATACTCAAGATCTGAATGCTAATACTTACCATTTGGTTGAAGTGTCATTGAGATAAATAACATAACATTATTACAGCCTGTCTGCTATAGTATGTGGACATTAGTCATGCTCTTCATGTCAACTTTGGGATAAACCTGAGCCATGACGAAATGTGCCTAGGCATGAAGAGAAATTGTATTTATGAGTGTTTTTTTTTTGTGTACGCTACAAAAATATACTATACAATATTAATAGTGAAAATATGTGTGTAATGATCAGAGGTGATGCATTTCCCGTTACGTAAGTGAGATTTGGTAAACAAGTAGAAAATTAGGTGATTGGACAGAAATGCGGCAGGCAAGACTATTGACTTTGTCTCACAATCCTAGGCACCACGCCACCACCACACCACACTCCATAAAGCCTGGCACTATAACACCTTAGACTTTGCTTGAGGATAAATAAAGTGGTAGATTTTTTCCTTTTTCAGCATTACATTGTCACTGCAGGACAGGTATTATTTACTCCACGTTAGGTGAATGAAAAGCGTCCATACTACACTAATTATCTATGTCAACGTTGCCGGGCACATGTATGGAGACAAATTATATCATTGTGGTCCCAGGCTACTGTGTGCACCTCAAGTCTCACCGAGTAACTTAGAGGCTTCAGATTCACGTTCAGATACTCGCGGGGGTTCACACCTCACGGAAAGAATGGATTGACAACGCTGAGTGTACTAGTCGGAAATGTCCCCAACTGTACATAAAAAAATGAGATACTTTGGTTATATAATTAGGGACGAGGGGATAATAACAGAAATATTAATGGACAAAGTTGAGGGTAAGAGGGCCAGGGGAAGGCAACGACTGGGGTGGATGATGAAATTAAAACCTTGGGGGGGATTGTTAAAAACAGTCCGAGAAAGTTTAGAGTGGAGGACTGTGGTCGCCAACCCTCATATATATGGGGACGGTACTCTTGATTGACTGAGGTTAGGTTCTTGATCATTTTTTTTTATTTGGTAAAAATTTATTTCCTCCGCCATTTTTGGGATGTTCTTAATTAAACTAAAGAAGTTTTCTTCTATTGGAAAGTTTCCTAACTTGGCTCCTTAACCCGGGCACCCGTTCTTAAATATTACTCCTAACATTTCTGTGATAATTTAATTAGGTTAGGTTTAATTTCGTCAGCGTTTTGCGTGTTTTACCTCACGATTTCCCTTTACCTCAAAGCCCTGCCCACTCTGTGCGATAAAAATAAAATTTTCAAGTGAAATCTCAAAGTATAAAAAAAAATCGAAAAATATAAATTTCCGACGAAAATGCAATAAAGTGACCTTTTTCGAATCTTTACCAAGTAAGGTTAGGTTAGGTTCGGTTATATTAGGTAATGTTAGATTAGGTAGGTTTAGTTGGTTGGTTTAGTTTGTTTTAATATAAGTGTATGATACTGCAGGTACCATGGTGCTAAAGACTGCGATAATGATCTTAACAAATACTAAAATGAATTATTCATGACAAATTTCTGACAACAATGTAGGTTCTGGTCTAACCATGACTAAACTGATAATGACGATAAGCAAAACCACCCAACCAAATTCAACTTTAAAATATCTCAAGATCTTTAGGTTTGGTTTAATTGGTTCGTTTTGTCTGTTGTCATTAAGGCCGCGCCCAAAAACACATCGTTGCCAAAAATATGCACTAATGACTGTTTGCACTTACGGTATGACTAAGTGGTACAGGTGCTGGTGGTGGGTGGTCAGGTCCTCAGTGACTCGAGAGACTTGTTATTCATGTTTTTTACTTCTCTTAAAGTGGGTTTGTGCCTATAATCCCCTTGCCAGGTTAGTGTCCTCGTCAGTCAGTTCGAAGGCAGGGAAAAATTACTTCTCTTGTGAATGTGGATCACATAAGCCTGGCGAGTTGTTAAGGTCAGTATGGATACAACATAGTGAGAGTTAAGCTTTTTGTAGGTATACAAGGTAATGTGACCAATACTACACTCGACCACCTTTACTTCCCCAACAGCAAAGTTAGGAAAACACATCCACAACTGGGTGAACTAACTCTGCTGTATGTGATTCTTACACTTCACAAGGCTTATTATCTAAGTCCTGGGTGTCCATGACTTCAAACCCTGGAACAATTTTACTATTTCAAGGATACTTGATTTCTACAGTTGAATCAGTGAACCTCTGACTCATTTACCACTGAAGGCCATAGTTTGCACCACAACACTATTACCTGTAGTTTGTTTAACGTCTGGCTAGGACTCGGGGTTCAGTGATGGTGTGATAAATATTGTAATTTATCCAGGAGCCTCGTGCAGCGTCGAGATCATCACCTTCACCAGCATTTAACATGCCATTAAGAGGCTTTGGCGTGTTAAGCTTCTTCAAATGTGCAATGATCCCTTGATTCATTGACTATAACATACCAGGGGCGTTAGGAGGTAGACACTGCGGGCTGATGTCATGGTCTGGTGAACTTTCTCTTACAGACTTGGTGCATTATCTTCCCTTAAAGAGCACCGCTTTGTCGGCAGTTTTTTATATACATCTTGTTATTTGGAATGCAACTGTTTCTGAACCGCTGATAGAAAACATTCCATTTATTTTGTACTGTTCATTTCTAATTAAAAGGAGGAATGATTACTTTGCTCTACCCAAACTACCGAATCAGAGCCCAGATGACTATTCTTTTCCTAAGTTTTTCAACCATTTTTAGTCTAAACTCTACTGTATATCAGAGCACTGTCGTCTCTTCTTGGCATTCTCATAAAAACTTTAATCCTTTTTAGTCACACGCGAAGGCACTGTTGTTCATGTTAACTTACACTTTAAATCCTTTCCCTAGTTGACAACAACACGTCCACCGGCAGCCATTTAAACTTCGCTTAAAAAGATCCCACTTTTCTAATATTACCGAACTGATATATAAGATAGTACTACGTTACAACATATAAATTCGTTAATTAATTTTTAATAGCAGATATCACAACCGATTTAAGCTTTTATCTATTATTTAATCAATACTAAATTAAAACAAAATGAAAGTTATTAATATGATGGCGGCTGGTCAGTAGTCAGTGGGCGGGGCTGAACACTCAAACTGAGTGGTGTAGGAAAAAACAAAATTTTTATTAATTCTTTGGTGGCGTAACATTATTCGATGTACTAGGGCTAATAATAATAATAATAATAATAATAATAATAATAATAATAATAATAATAATAATAATTATAATAATAATAATAATAATAATAATAATAATAATGATAATTATAATAATAATAATAATAATAATAATACATCGATAAATCATTTTTCTTTTTCGTTTGCTGTATTTTTTCATTAGTTTTAAGTTTTAAATTTTTTATATTATTCTATTATAAATTACGTTACGTTACGTTACATTACGTAACGTTACGTTACATTATGTTAGGTTTGGTAACAGTACATAGATTAATAGTTAAATCTAATCCCATACAGCTTGCATTTTGTTAATTTGACTGTATGGGATCAACGAAGATTAGTCCAGCTATTTCACCTTAAGATTAACCACCCTAATTATAATCTAATCTAACCTAACCTTACCTAATCTAATCTAAACTAACCCAACCCAACTTCATCTCCCCAAAAAAGTGTTAGAGGTTAATCTTAGGGTAAAATAAACTGCAGGGACTAATCTTCAGGTGAGCCGTACGTGTTTGTATCTGTGGTGTAATGGACAAGCAAGCTCGCCTAGCAAGAGAGCGGACCCGGATTCGGCATGGTTAAACTATGGGCAAGGTTCTTTAATCATTTGCCTCTGTCTACCCAGTAGTAATTGGGAACCTGATTGTTAATAGATTTACTAATCGTATTCCGGGGTAATGGTTCGCCAGTGCAGTTGGCGAATTGGCCGGTCTTCTCGCACTATTCCTTGACACACGCTCCTTAAACAAATTCACCCCTAGGTGACCCTTGGGCCGGCCATCCTCGTTACACGAGGGGCAACCATTTATTAAACACGAGAGCGTCTCACTGGCAGTATGTGGTGTGAGTGATACAACATAAACACTTAAAATGTCAACAATTAAAAGTCGTACACATCACAGACTATCGACTCGGGCAAAAAGTTGCCTCATTATCTAGTGTGTGGTGCGGTGGTAGTTGTGGTGCGGTGGTGGTTGTGGTGTGGTGGTGGTATTTTTGTGGTATTTGTTGTGTGGTGGTTGTGGTGTGGTGGTGGTTGTGGTGTGGTGGTGGTTGTCGTGTAGTGGTGGTTGTGGTGTAGTGGTAGTATTTATGTGGTGGTATTTGTTGTGTGGTGGTTGTGGTGTGGTGGTGGTTATGGTGTGGTGGTGGTTGTGAGGTGGTTGTAGTGTAGTGGTAGTATTTATGTGGTGGTATTTGTTGTGTGGTGGTTGTGGTGTGACGGTGGTTATGGTGTGGTGGTGGTTATGTGGTGGATGTAGTGTGGTGGTGTTTGTGGTGTAGTGGTGGTTGTGGTGTAGTGGTAGTATTTATGTGGTGGTATTTGTTGTGTGGTGCTGGGTGTAGTAGCATTTATGGTGGCATTTGTTGTGTAGTGGTTGTGGTGTGTGGGTGGTGGTTGTCGTGTGCGGTGGTTGTGGTAGGCAGTATTTATGGTGGTGGTATTTGTTGTGGTGTTGTGGTGTGGTGGTGGTTGTGGTGTGGTGGTGGGTTGTGGTGTGTGGTGGTTGGTGTGGTGTGGTGGTGGTTGTGGTGGTGGTGGTTGTCGTAGTGGTGGGGTTGTGGTGTAGTGGTAGTATTTATGTGGTGGTATTTGTTGTGTGGTGGTTGTGGTGTGGTGGTGGTTGTGGTGTGGTGGTGGTTGTGGTGTGGTGTGGTGGTGGTTGTGGTGTAGTGGTGGTTGTGATGTAGTGGTAGTATTTATGTGGTGGTATTTGTTGTGTGGTGGTTGTGGTATAGTAGTGGTTATGGTGTGGTGGTGGTTGTGTGGTGGTGGTTGTGTGGTGGTGCTTGTGTGGTGGTTGTGGTGTGGTGGTGGTGTGGTGGTAAGTATTTGGTGGTGGTATTTGTTGTGGTGGCTGTGGTGTGTGGGTGGTTGTGGTGCGGTGGTAGTTGTAGTGCGGTGGTAGTTGTGGTGTGGTGGTGGTTGTCGTGTAGTGGTGGTTGTGGTGTAGTGGTAGTATTTATGTTGTGGTATTTGTTGTGTGGTGGTTGTGGTGTAGTGGTAGTATTTATGTGGTGGTATTTGTTGTGTGGTGGTTGTGGTGTAGTGGTAGTAGTTATGTGGTGGTATTTGTTGTGTGGTGGTTGTGGTGTAGTGGTAGTATTTATGTGGTGGTATTTGTTGTGTGGTGGTTGTGGTATAGTAGTGGTTATGGTGTGGTGGAGTGGTGGTGTAGGGGTGGTTTTGGTATGGTTGTGGTGTGGTGGAGTGGTGGTGTGGGGGTGGTTTTGGTATGGTTGTGGTGTGGTGGTGGTTATAGTGTAAAGAGGTCCTGTGTGTGTGTGTGTGTGTGTGTGTGTGTGTGACTAATAAGCTGCACACTATGTAACACACACACACACACACACACACACACACCCTGAACCAGTTACCTTAACACTGCCTTAATCATTATTCTTGTTATCAAACCAATTATGTAGAGATGAAGATTGAATTATTACCGCAATTAGACAACAGTTCTGATCTGGCCGCTGTTTTTTTAGACCCCATAATGACAACAAATAATTGGCGGCAGTCAGACAGCTACTCTTACCTTTGGTAAGCAGTCTTGCTCAGCCCGGATTGATGTTCATGATGGGATCCCGACTCCGCTTTTATCATATGGCCCTTGTCAAGAGTTGGCCATTATTTCCAAGGAATTCCCCAAACCTATTTTAAAGGTCACCCAAGTCAACAGGTTGAAGGAAATCCCTATCTCTACTAACATGTCCCCTTCTCATGCAAGAGCTTACCTTCTCAAGGAGTTTGCTGACGTGTTGGTTACGAAGAAATCTTTAGGATCCACACCACTCAAGCCGATGGTGGGTCCACCTATGAAGATTCATCTTAAGGATGGTGCCACACCTTTCGCCATCCACACCCCTCGTTTGATTCCTCACGCCTACAAGGAGCTAGTTAGACAAGAGCTTGACTCCATGGCTGCTCAGGGAATCATCAAGCCGGCCGGAGACGAACCTTCACCTTGGTGCCACCCTCTCGTCCCCGTCGCCAAACCTCGTGGTGGAGTACGGATCACCACCGATCTGTCAAAACTTAACCAGCAAGTTTCCCGTCCAGCCCACCCTTCACCCACACCTTTCGCAGCTGTTCGAAATGTGGACCCGAAGGCGAAGTTTTTTACAACGATGGACGCCTTATGTGGTTATTGGCAGATCGAGTTGGCCGAAGAAGACCAACATTTGACTACATTCATCACACCATATGGAAGATATCAGTATTGCAGAGGCCCCATGGGATTTGCCGCTACGGGCGATGCATTCTGTCAACGTGGTGACGCGGCCCTTCAAGGAGTCACGAATTGTGTCAAGGTGGTTGATGATATTTTACTCCATGACGAAGACTACTGTGCCCACCTCTCCCGAATATATGAAGTTCTCACCAGATGTCGAAAGTACGGGATTACCCTCAACGCTGACAAGTTTGTAGTCGCCGCACCATCAGTGAACTTCTGTGGGTACACTCTCTCAGCATCAGGTATTGCAGCTGACCCGGAGAAATTAAGTGGAATCAGGGATTTTCCAACCCCTGCCAACCTGACAGACCTCCGTTCTTTTTTGGGTCTGGTCAATCAGCTGGCTGAATTTTCACCTGACATCTCTGCCGCAGCCCAGCCGTTATGCCCCCTGCTGAGCCCCAGGAGGACATTCCTGTGGACCCCAGATCATCAAGAGGCCTTCCAGCGAGTCAAGCAAGCCCTCTTAAGTCCACCTGTCCTCGCCTGTTACGACCCAGCCGTACCCACCGTCCTCCAGACTGACACCTCCAGACTCTACGGCGTTGGTTACGCCCTTCTGCAGGACCATGGCGGTGGACAACTCCGCTTAATTCAGTTTGGATCCCGGTTCCTGACGGACGCTGAGACCCGATATGCCACGATTGAGCTGGAGATGTTGGCTGTTGTCTGGGCGATGGCGAAGTGCCGCTTCTACCTGATAGGACTTCAGCACTTCACCCTCTTCACGGATCATCGCCCTCTTGTACCTATTATCAATCACAACTCTTTGGTTGCAGTAGAGAATCCTCGCCTTCAACGTTTGAATGAGAAGCTCTCGCCTTATCTCTTCACGGCTGTGTGGCGTGCCGGTAAGCTAATGTGCATCCCGGATGCCCTGTCCCGCGCCCCGGTCAGTCGCCCCACCCCAGAGGACGAGATGTTGTGTTCTACAGCTGCTGCATCCCTCAAGTCAGTAGTTTCATTGAAGGCTGTCTTCACATCAGAAGAGTCTACAGCACCGGATGCAGACAAGACCCTTGAAGATCTCCGCACCGCAGCCCGGGCCGACCCTTCCTATATCCGGCTCGTCGACTGTGTGTCCCAGGGATTTCCATCTAACCGATACGACCTTCATGAATCGCTACTCCCGTACTGGAAGATACGAGAGGACCTCTATTGTGACGGAGACCTCGTCTTGTACGGTCCACGAGTAGTCATTCCTGCTGCCCTACGCCGCCGTACCTTGACCCGCCTTCACGACTGCCATCGAGGAATGGAGGCCACCAAGCGACGGGCGAAGCAGACTGTATTTTGGCCCGGAATCGATTCGGACATTGCAAGTACCGTCCGTGCCTGTGAGCCGTGCCAGATTCTGCAACCCAGCCAGCAACAGGAACCTTTAATGTGCGACGATAACCCTTCAAGACCCTTCGAGTCTGTGTCGGCCGAATTCTTTGCAGTGGCAGGGAAGTCCTTCCTCGTCATTGCCGACCGAATGTCTGGATGGCCTGTTGTCGTCCCCTGTGGTAGTGATACAACGGCTACTGCTACCATCCGGAATTTCAGACATTACTTCGGAGAAGTTGGTGTTCCCCTCCGCCTCAGGACTGATGGTGGACCCCAGGGACTACCAAGTGCGTCTTCCGAGTGGTAGAGTATGGTGGAGGAACCGTCGTTTCCTCCGACCTGTGGAGCTGCCTAGTGTTGACCCTTCCCCAGTAGAGTCCCCTAATGTGATGGCTTTACAGTAAATCTATCCCCACCTTGTGTTTCTGCCCCGGTACTCCGCAGGTCCGAGCGACTCAGAAACAAAAGGTCCGCTCAAGATGAAACTATGAGCGTATAGGGGGGAGGGAGGTGTATAATATGGACACGAAGTAGTACCTTAAGCTGTGTATTCTTATATTACTCTATTAATTATGTATAGTAAAATATTACAGAACATGTATTAATCCTATGAAATATTTC
>NW_024728452.1:0-12559 GCF_018991925.1 Homarus americanus | reverse complement strand
ATTTGGTCTTTTTGCGACTAACTATCACAGGTCGAGTCTCAATGAAAGGGTTTGACAGACATAGCCCAAGTTTGTGGTTTGGTTTTGGCCGGACGGCTTGTTGTTTTTTGACACTTGAATTTCACTCTTTTTGGGTCAAGAGGCTTATTCGCCGGTAGTAAGGAACGGACGGGCAGCCGTCCAAAGCCCCGTCCGTCCTCCTCCGGCCTTCGCTCTCTCGCCCGAGTGTGGTCCACCCACAGCGTGGTACCTATTTTTGGTGCGGGGGCCGGGATTGTCCTCTTTCGCTGCTGGAGTTGCCAGAGCAGAGCCCGAGACCGCCCAAATCAGGAGAGTAGTAGTTTTAAGAGCGCCCCGTTCTCTTTCTCTCTGTTAATGATCCTTCCGCAGGTTCACCTACGGAAACCTTGTTACGACTTTTACTTCCTCTAAATGATCAAGTTTGGACATCTTTCCGTCAGCTCGAGGCGACGACCCCAGAAAACCCTCGCGGGCAACGGGGCCGACAATCCAAGAGCGCCAGTCCGAAGGCCTCACTAAATCATTCAATCGGTAGTAGCGACGGGCGGTGTGTACAAAGGGCAGGGACGTAGTCAGCGCAAGCTGATGACTTGCACTTACTGGGAATTCCTCGTTCATGGGAAACAATTGCAAGCCCCAATCCCTATCAAGAAAGGCTTTGAACGGGTTACCCGCTCCTCTCAGAGGGGGAAAACTCGTTGATCCCTTCAGTGTAGCGCGCGTGCGGCCCAGAACATCTAAGGGCATCACATACCTGTCATTGCTCAATCTCGTGCGGCTAGAATTGCCGCTTATTCCTCTAAGAAGAAGTTGCGAACTGGACACCATTTTCTGGAGATCCGTCGACTACTTAGTAGGCCAGAGTCTCGTTCGTTATCGGAATTAACCAGACAAATCGCTCCACCAACAAAGAACGGCCATGCACCACCACCCACCGAATCGAGAAAGAGCTCTCAATCTGTCAATCCTTCCTGTGTCTGGGCCTGGTGAGGTTTCCCGTGTTGAGTCAAATTAAGCCGCAGGCTCCACTCCTGGTGGTGCCCTTCCGTCAATTCCTTTAAGTTTCAGCTTTAAAAACTATATTTTCCTGTTATTTTGGTTTCCCGGAAGCTGCCCGCCGGGTCATGGGAATAACGCCGGTGATCGCTAGTTGGCATCGCTATGGTTAGAACTAGGCGGCATTCGATCGCCTTTCAACCTCTAACTTTCGTTCTTGATTAATGAAAATATCCTTGGCAATGTTGAGAAGTTCGCTCACACGTCCAAGAATTTCACCTCTAGCGTCGCAATACGAATGCCCCCACCTGTTCCGATTAGTCATTACCTCTGGTTCCGAAAACCAACAAAATAGAACCGAGGTCCTATTCCATTATTCCATGCATCACCATTCGGGCCATTCAAATAGCCTGCTCTGAGCACTCTAATTTTTTCAAAGTAAACTCTCCGGCCACTCGGGACACTCGACAAAGATCATCCCGTGCGAGCCGGCGGGGCGGCTGTTCGGAGCGTGACAGGAAACACCAGGCGGTGCACCGTCAGTCCGGAACTGAGATCCAACTACGAGCTTTTTAACCGCAACAACTTTAATATGCGCTATTGGAGCTGGAATTACCGCGGCTGCTGGCACCAGACTTGCCCTCCAATGGATACTCGTTAAAGGATTTAAAGTGTACTCATTCCGATTGCGAGGCCTCGGATGAGACTCACATCGTTATTTTTCGTCACTACCTCCCCGTGCCGGGAGTGGGTAATTTGCGTGCCTGCTGCCTTCCTTAGATGTGGTAGCCGTTTCTCAGGCTCCCTCTCCGGAATCGAACCATGATTCCCCGTTACCCGTTATAGCCATTGTAGGCGCATAACCTACAATCGAAAGCTGATAAGGCAGACACTTGAAAGAAGCGGCGCCGGTGCGGAGACCGTGCGCTCAGCCCGAAGTTATTCAGATTCACCACAGGTGGGTTACGGACCGGGGCCCGACCAGTTTTGAACTAATAAAAGCGCTCTTCCCTTGCGGTCAGAGACCAATTGCATGTATTAGCTCTAGAATTGCCACAGTTATCCAAGTAAGTGGGTTTACAGATCCAATGAAACATAGCAGATTTAATGAGCCATTCGCGGTTTCGCCTTAAATCGGCTTGTACTTACACATGCATGGCTTAATCTTTGAGACAAGCATATGACTACTGGCAGGATCAACCAGGTAGCTGCTGCTGTTGGTGGCGCCTATCACGGCGGCCAAAATAGTGAGAGAGATTGAGAGAGAGGCAGAAGACATTGGGCGAGGGACCGCACGTTGGCCTTAGAGAAATAGCAAACCAGATGATCAGATCTAACTGCACCTTCTCTTGCTATCCTTGGCGCCGGCAGCGCCACCGTGTGTGCCAATCTCCTCCCTTATCCGCTCCTCTTCTCTTCTCTTTGCCCCAGCTCCAGCGAGGCAGAAGACATTGGGCGACGGACCGCACGTCCGTGTATGCCAATCTCCTCACTTATCCCCTCCTCTTCTCTTTGCCCCACCTCCAGCGAGGCAGCCGACATTGGGCGAGGGACCGCACGTGGCCTTAGAGAAATAGCAAACCAGACGATCAGATCAAACTGCACCTTCTCTTGCTATCCTCGGCGCCGGCAGCGCCACCGTGTGTGCCAATCTCCTCCCTTATCCGCTCCTCTTCTCTTTGCCCCAGCTCCAGCGAGGCAGCCGACATTGGTCGAGGGACCGCACGTTGGCCTTAGAGAAATAGCAAACCAGATGATCAGAGCAAACTGCACCTTCTCTTGCTATCCTCGGCGCCGGCAGCGCCACCGTGTGTGCCAATCTCCTCCCTTATCCGCTGCTCTCCTCTCCTCTTTACCCAGCTCCAGAGAGGCAGCCGACATTGGGCGACGGACCGCACATTGGCCAATCTCCAACCTTATCCGCTCCTCTTCTCTTTGCCCCAGCTCCAGCGAGGCAGCCGACATTGTGGGAGGGACCACACGTTGGCCTTAGAGAAATAGCAAACCAGATGATCAGATCAAACTGCACCTTCTTGGTTATCCGGAAAAGCCGGCAGCGCCACGTGTGCTAATTTCCCTGACCGCCCTTTCCTCTCCTCTCCTCTTTGCCCCAGCTCCAGCGGTAGGCAGCCGGACATGGGCGAGGACCGCGTCATTAGTCTTTTAGAGAAATAGCAAAACCAGATGATCAGATCAAACTGCACCTTCTTGTTATCCCGAGCTGGCAGCGCCAACTGGTGTGTGCCATCTCTCCTTATCCGCTCCTCTTGCCCCAGCCCATCGAGGCAGAAGACATTGGGCGAGACTGCACGCTACAACCTCCTTTATCCTGCTCCTCTCCTCTCTCTCTTTCTCTTACTGTTTGTGGGGACGTGGGCTCATGAGCGCCATCGTCGCCCAATATTGGTTAGGTTGTGTATTTCACGGGTGGGAACCGCCATCATCGTTGTTAGGTGATGGGGTAACCCAACGTGTGCTTTGACGAGTTTTGGCTGCTAAACTCTCTTTTTAGTATACTCGGCTCCCAGACTGCGCCCTGGTCGTGTTGAACCATGAGCGTTGTCTATGCACATTTAGGTTAGCCGTTTGCGCGTGGAATAGTGCAATGAATCTCGGTCAAGACGGTTGGGCGCCAGATTGAAGGCCGCGGCCAGACGCAAGACGTAAGATTAGCCAACGCAAGTCCGCTAAGTTCATAGACAGCAAGGCGAAGGGGAGCCTGCTGCCCGACTGGAAAGGCCGCAGCATTGCCGTAGACGGAACTAGTGGGTATGACGTGTGCGCCGCTGGAGAGAGAGACGGAGTAAATAATGTCCAAACGGAAGAGAGACCTGGCAAGTGTAATTGATAGAGCGCGAGCCTACTCGCCATAAGTCCGCTCCACTGCCATTCCTCTGATCCAATGAGACTAAAATCTCTCTCCTTCTGCTCCAGCCATTGCAGGGCAGGGAAGCGACGGCAATTTTGGTTGTTGTTTTTGAATGCCGCGCTTTGCTTCTCAGAGGCGCCGAAGCGCTCCGCTGGGGGGCGGAAGATATTTCACACCGAATATGTGTGTGAAGGCACCCTCTCCCCTTAATATAGTGAAATAGTGCAATCCAGCATACAAGGTCGGACGATAGGACATTCACCGTACCGCACCTCGAGAGTGGATGTTGTTTGTTGGGTAAGGTTAAAACCGGACTGTTCGCAGACAGCCGAATAACCCGGTTCCGGACTAATTGGTGGATGCAACATCACGATGCTGCTGCTGCTGCTGCTGTCGCGGAAACCGCAGTGGCGACGTGTGCGCCGAGAGAGAGTTATAATGTTCGATAGGGAGAGCGACCTGGCTAGTGTAATTGATAGATCGCGAGCCTACTCGCCATTAGCCCGCTCCACTGCCATTCCTCTGACCCAATGAGACTATTCTCTCTTTCGCTCTCCTTCAGCTCCAGCCATTGCAGGGCACGGAGAGGAAATCGACGGCAATTTTGGTTGTTGTTTTTGAATGCCGCGTTTTGCTTCGCAGAGGCGCCGAAGCGCTCCGCTGGGGGGCGGAAGATATTCCACACCGAATAGGTGTGTGAAGGCACCCTCTCCCCTTAATATAGTGAAATAGTGCAATCCAGCATACAAGAGCGGACGATAGGACAGTCACCGTACCGCACCTCGAGAGTGGTAGTTGTTTGATCGTTTGTTAGGCAAGGTTAAAACCTGACTGTTCGTGAACAGCCGAATAACCCGGTTCCAGACTTACAATAGACGCAACATCATGATGCTGCTGCTGTCACGGAAACCGTGGTGGCGACGTGTGCGCCGAGAGAGTACACACCAATTGGGGACAGACCTGCCAAGAATGTATAGGAACTCCGGGCTTCCACTGCCATTCCTCTGACCCCCAAGGAGACTATTTCTCTCCTTTTGCTGCTCCAGCCATTGCAGGGCAGGGAAGGGAAAGCGACGGCAACTTTGATTGTTGTTTTTGAATGCCGCGCTTTGCTTCGCAGAGGCGCCGAAGCGCTCCGCTGGGGGGCGGAAGATATTCCACACCGAATAGGTGTGTGAAGGCACCCTCTCCCCATAATATAGTGAAATAGTGCAATCCAGCATACAAGAGCGGACGATAGGACAGTCACCGTACCGCACCTCGAGAGTGGAAGTTGTTTGATCGTTTGTTAGGCAAGGTTAAAACCTGACTGTTCGCAAACAGCCGAATAACCCGGTTCCGGATTTACAATAGACACAACATCATGATGCTGCTGCTGTCACGGAAACCGTGGTGGCGACGTGTGCGCCGAGAGAGTAATAATGTTCAATTGGGAGACAGACCTGGCTAGTGAAATTCATAGAACCCGCTCCACTGCTATTCCTCTGACCCCATGAGACTATTTTCTCTCTCTCTCTCCTTTTGCTGCTCCAGCCATTGCAGGACAGGGAAGGGAAAGCGACGGCAACTTTGGTTGTTGTTTTTGAATGCCGCGCTTTGCTTCGCAGAGGCGCCGAAGCGCTCCGGTGGGGGGCGGAAGATATTCCACACCGAATAGGTGTGTGAAGGCACCCTCTCCCCTTAATATAGTGAAATAGTGCAATCCAGCATACAAGGGCGGACGATAGGACAGTCACCGTACCGCACCTCGAGAGTGGAGGTTGTTTGATCGTTTGTTAGGCAAGTTTAAAACCTGACTGTTCGCGAACAGCCGAATAACCCGGTTCCGGACTTATTGGTAGACGCAACATCATGATGCTGCTGCTGTCACGGAAACCGTGGTGGCGACGTGTGCGCCGAGAGAGTAATAATGTTCAATAGGGAGACAGACCTGGCTAGTGAAATTCATAGATCCCGCTCCACTGCCATTCCTCTGACCCCATGAGACTATTTTCTCTCTCTCTCTCCTTCTGCTGCTCCAGCCATTGCAGGGCAGGGAAGGGAAAGCGACGGCAACTTTGGTTGTTGTTTTTGAATGCCGCGCTTTGCTTCGCAGAGGCGCCGAAGCGCTCCGCTGGGGGGCGGAAGATATTCCACACCGAATAGGTGTGTGAAGGCACCCTCTCCCCTTAATATAGTGAAATAGTGCAATCCAGCATACAAGAGCGGACGATAGGACAGTCACCGTACCGCACCTCGAGAGTGGTAGTTGTTTGATCGTTTGTTAGGCAAGGTTAAAACCTGACTGTTCGTGAACAGCCGAATAACCCGGTTCCAGACTTACAATAGACGCAACATCATGATGCTGCTGCTGTCACGGAAACCGTGGTGGCGACATGTGCGCCGAGAGAGTAATAATGTTCAATTGGGAGACAGACCTGGCTAGTGAAATTCATAGAACCCGCTCCACTGCCATTCCTCTGACCCCATGAGACTATTTTCTCTCTCTCTCTCCTTTTGCTGCTCCAGCCATTGCAGGGCAGGGAAGGGAAAGCGACGGCAACTTTGGTTGTTGTTTTTGAATGCGGCGCTTTGCTTCGCAGAGGCGCCGAAGCGCTCCGCTGGGGGGCGGAAGATATTCCACACCGAATAGGTGTGTGAAGACACCCTCTCCCCATAATATAGTGAAATAGTGCAATCCAGCATACAAGAGCGGACGATAGGACAGTCACCGTACCGCACCTCGAGAGTGGAAGTTGTTTGATCGTTTGTTAGGCAAGGTTAAAACCTGACTGTTCGCGAACAGCCGAATAACCCGGTTCCGGACTTACAATAGACACAACATCATGATGCTGCTGCTGCCACGGAAACCGTGGTGGCGACGTGTGCGCCGAGAGAGTAATAATGTTCAATTGGGAGACAGACCTGGCTAGTGAAATTCATAGAACCCGCTCCACTGCTATTCCTCTGACCCCATGAGACTATTTTCTCTCTCTCTCTCTCCTTTTGCTGCTCCAGCCATTGCAGGACAGGGAAAGGAAAGCAACGGCAACTTTGGTTGTTGTTTTTGAATGCCGCGCTTTGCTTCGCAGAGGCGCCGAAGCGCTCCGCTGGGGGGTGGAAGATATTCCACACCGAATAGGTGTGTGAAGGCACCCTCTCCCCTTAATATAGTGAAATAGTGCAATCCAGCATACAAGAGCGGACGATAGGACAGTCACCGTACCGCACCTCGAGAGTGGAAGTTGTTTGATCGTTTGTTAGGCAAGGTTAAAACCTGACTGTTCGCGAACAGCCGAATAACCCGGTTCCGGAATTACAATAGACGCATCATCATGATGCTGCTGCTGTCACGGAAACCGTGGTGGCGACGTGTGTGCCGAGAGAGTAATAATGTTCAATTTGGAGACAGACCTGGCTAGTGAAATTCATAGAACCCACTCCACTGCCATTCCTCTGACCCCATGAGACTATTTTCTCTCTCTCCCTCCTTCTTCTGCTCCTGCCATTGCAGGGCAGGGAAGGGAACGCGACGGCAACTTTGGTTGTTGTTTTTGAATGCCGCGCTTTGCTTCGCAGAGGCGCCGAAGCGCTCCGCTGGGGGGCGGAAGATATTCCACACCGAATAGGTGTGTGAAGGCACCCTCTCCCCTTAATATAGTGAAATAGTGCAATCCAGCATACAAGGGCGGACGATAGGACAGTCACCGTACCGCACCTCGAGAGTGGAGGTTGTTTGATCGTTTGTTAGGCAAGTTTAAAACCTGACTGTTCGCGAACAGCCGAATAACCCGGTTCCGGACTTATTGGTAGACGCAACATCATGATGCTGCTGCTGTCACGGAAACCGTGGTGGCGACGTGTGCGCCGAGAGAGAGTAATAATGTTCAATAGGAAGACAGACTTGGCTAGTGAAATTCATAGATCGCGCTCCACTGCCATTCCTCTGACCCCATGAGACTATTTTCTCTCTCTCTCCTTCTGCTGCTCCAGCCATTGCAGGGCAGGGAAGGGAAAGCGAAGGCAATTTTGGTTTTTGTTTTTGAATGCCGCGCTTTGCTTCGCAGAGGCGCCGAAGCGCTCCGCTGAGGGGGCGGGAGAAATGAAATAGTGCAATCGAACATACAAGGGCGGACGTTTTCACCACCGTCTCCCACTCGGTGTGTGCAGATTCTCGGATCATTTTGTATAGTATGCTCTTAAATCGACCACCGATTGACTTTGACGGTCTCCCATGCGGGTGTGGAACTTCTCTGGTATGTCGTATAATATGACCGAGGTGCCTCTACCCCTTATTATAGTGAAATAGTGCCTCCAGTGTACAAGGGCGGACGCTTTCATCACCGTCTCCCACTCGGTGTGTGCACATTCTCGGATCATTTTGTATAGTATGCTATTAAATCGACCCTCGATTGACGCTGATGGTCTCCCATTCGGGTGTGCAAGTTCTCTGTAGTATGCTATCAAATCGACCCCCGATTGACTTTGACGGTCTCCCATTCGGGTGTGCAAGTTCTCTGTAGTATGCTATCAAATCGACCCCCGATTGACTTTGACGGTCTCCCATGCGGGTGTGGAACTTCTCTGGTATTTTGTATAATATGACCGAGGTGCATCTACCCCTTACTATAGTGAAATAGTGCCATCCAGTGTACAAGGGCGGACGCTTTCATCACCGTCTCCCACTCGGTGTGTGCACATTCTCGGATCATTTTGTATAGTATGCTATTAAATCGACCCTCGATTGACTCTGAAGGTCTCCCATTCGGGTGTGCAAGTTCTCTGTAGTATGCTATCAAATCGACCCCCGATTGACTTTGACGGTCTCCCATTCGGGTGTGCAAGTTCTCTGTAGTATTAGGGTGTGTCATAGGAGGGAAGATCAGCTAAAACTAATGGCCCATCACTTTTTTGGTAGATTTTAGTGTATATAAACAGAAAATAATTTCAGTTTCAATATTTTGCAACCTTTTGCTAGGTAAATTTTAGCGTGAAATTTATCGAAAATCTAACGTACAGCTGCATTAGTGCATTACAATTAAATAGTGAACATTGCTTTCTGACTTCATTCTTTAACAACCCAACTAACAATATTTTTTCTGTTTCAGATTCTGATGCATTTATAAGTTGATAATATTTGCGATGGCTGCTTGTGTCAGGACGAGGAACCAAAAATCCAGCCATCTCAGTCACTATCTTGGGTCTGGGAGAGAGCTCCTGAAGTCGGAGATGCCTACATTGAGAGATGCTTTGAGATACTGTGTTTTAATCAGGCAAATCAGTGAAAAGAACCAAAGAACTTACACAAACAAAGACATTGCCAGTGATATGACCAAAGCTGTCTTGGCACAGTACACTCTAGCTATCGCTCAGTTCAAGCCTCCAGTCATAACAAGTCAGAAGAAGATTAGTGACAGACTGCTAGCCAGTTGAGAAAAGGCAAGTGATATCTCTCTTGGGAGAGGAAAACTTGCAGTAAAGGACAGCTTTTCCAAGCAAATGGACCAGTTATTTGTCATAATTACTTTCAAGTGCCCAATTGTTCTTTGTCCTGAGTTTGGATGCGATCGTGACTGTAAATCCAAGGCCCACATCTCCTGTATTTGCAAGCGTGAACTGAAGATTCCTGTGATCGAACTGGCATTTGTCAAAGCACAGAGAGAGAAGCTGGCAGTGTAGGGGCTCTCATGATTTCTAGCCAAGATATTCCGGAGTCCAAGAGACAGGAGGCTGCCACAGAAGAGGAGAAGAGTTGCCGAGGAAAAGAGACTTGAGAAGGCCCAGGGTGAGGTAAAAAAGGCCGATGATTGGAGTCAAGCTGATTCAGAGTTTAATGACTTCCCCATGGCTGATCCGAGTGCTGACCAGGAGAATGGTGACTTTGTCCCTAACCCAGAAAATAATGATCCCAAACTTTCCATGCATAAGATTCGAAGTAGGAATGATATCCCGAGCATAGCTCTGGCCAGCATGCGACACCACACTGGTCTCAGAGAAACTGCAGAGATAGCAACAGCTGCCTAGGTTGACGGTGGTTTGATAACACCTGATGATGTTCACCTGGTGATAGATCATAACAAAGTAAGGAGAGCTCAGGAGAAACTTGTCAGTAACCTAGAAGAGGAGTTTGATAAGGGGATAAGAGAAAATGGAATCAATTGTTTGTTCTTTGATGGGAGAAGGATGACACTAAAGTGTTCATGAAAGTTGGAGATTCTGACAAGTTGTTCCCTGCCATGGTGAAGGAGGAACACTACTCCTGCTGCAGTGAACCAGGAGGGAAGTATTTGTGGCATTTCACTCCAGAGAAAGATGACATCAGGAAACCAGCTGAGATAGTGGCAGATAACATTGTGAACTGGCTCAGAGAGAGGAACGTAGACCAGACCCTGCAGGCCATTGGAGGGGACAGCACCAACACGAACACAGGGTGGCAAGGGGGGGTCATACAGTGGATAGAGCGGAAGATTGGGAGGAAGCTGGTCTGGATTGTTTGTGACCTCCACACCAACGAGTTGCCACTCAGACATCTGATCCAGGAGCTGGATGGCAAGACTCTTTCAAACAACAGATGGTCTGGTCCTCTTGGCAAGATACTGGACTCTGCCACTGAGTTAGAAATAAATCCGAGCTTTGAAAAAATCACAGTTGGCCCTCCACTCGTTGAGCTTGCACATACTGTCATTGACGACCTGAGTACTGACCAGTACTATGGATACATCAAAACTGGGGTCATGCCTGATAGACTTGCTTACCTGCAGATAGGTCCAGTCTCACATTCTAGGTGGCTCACAACGGCTCTCAGGTTCTGCAGAATTTGGGTCGCTCATCATAAACTGAAAGGGAACCAGCTTCACAACCCGAGACTTATTGTCCAATTCATCGTGAGTGTCTACTTGCCAAATTGGTTCAACACCAAGGTCAAGTCATCGTTCTCCGAAGGTCCGAGGCATGTTCTCTTCCAGCTTGAGCTCCTGAGGAGTCAGCCAAGGAAGGTTGTTCAGATTGTGGAGCAGACTGTGAGGAGATCTTTCCTGGTATGCTCATCCCGAGGCAGTTCTGCAGACAATGCTCTGCAGTAAGGATGAGGAGGAGAGAAGAGTGGCAGTCAAAAAGATCTTGGATATGAGACTTATGAGAGGATCTGGGCATGACGAATCAGTTGGTGACGATTCCTTCAGGGTCAGGAAGACTCCTGAAGTCAATCTAGGTGCCAAGACCTCACTGATCTCATAGATCTGGATAACATCCAGGCTGGCAGTGATCCCCCTCTTACCTGCAGCCTCACCAATGTTCAAGTCAGAGCTTTCCTGGACAACCCCATGCATGTCCCTGCCTGGCCCTCGCACACCCAGAGTATAGAGCGTTGTGTACAGCAAGTGAGCGAGGCCAGCAGTCACGTGTACAGCCAGGAGAGGAGGGAAGGCTACATCCGAGCTCAGGTGGTCAGCAGGGAGGTGATGAGTAAAAATAGAAGCAAGAAAGACATGTTCTCTATGGTGTGCAGCAACACCGGGTCGTAGTAGTAAAACCGGTTTTTGTATTTGATGATTTTGTTTTCTAAAGGAATATTAAATTGAATAAATGTGTCAAGATCATTCGTTTCACTATTCTGGATCATTTTCATCCTAATAAATTAACCTGATACATTTACTTTACTTTAAATAAGCTATTTAGTGGTGTTGGTAAAAGGGTGGGAATACTGAATTTTCATAAGATTTCAAGTTAAAATTTACATAGCAAAAAATGAAAACTTTTCAAATCTGAAGATATCACATGATCCTGCACATAGAACTACATCATTAATACCATGGGCCGATTTTTCAAACTAAAAAAAAAAAATTCGCCTCCGTATGACACACCCTACTGTAGTATGCTATCAAATCGACCCCCGATTCACTTTGACGGTCTCCCATGCGGGTGTGGAACTTTTCTGGTATGTTGTATAATATGACCGAGGTGCCCCTACCCCTTACTATAGTGAAATAGTGCCATCCAGTGTACAAGGGCGGACGCTTTCATCACCGTCTCCCACTCGGTGTGTGCACATTCTCGGATCATTTTGTATAGTATGCTATTAAATCGACCCTCGATTGACTCTGACGGTCTCCCATTCGGGTGTGTAAATTCTCTGTAGTATGCTATTAAATCGACCCCCGATTGACTTTGACGGTCTCCCATGCGGGTGTGGAACTTCTCTGGTATGTTGTACAATATGACCGAGGTGCCTCTACCCCTTACTATAGTGAAATAGTGCCATCCAGCGTACAAGGGCGGACGTTTTCATCACCGTCTCCCACTCGGTGTGTGCAGATTCTCGGATCATTTTGTAAAGTATGCTCTTAAATCGACCCCCGATTGACTTTGACGGTCTCCCATTCGGGTGTGCAAGTTTCTGTAGTATGCTATTAAATCGACCCCCGATTGACTTTGACTGTCTCCCATTCGGGTGTGCAAGTTTCTGTAGTATGCTATTAAATCGACCCCCGATTGACTTTGACTGTCTCCCATTCGGGTGTGCAAGTTTCTGTAGTATGCTATTAAATCGACCCCCGATTGACTTTGACTGTCTCCCATTCGGGTGTGCAAGTTTCTGTAGTATGCTATTAAATCGACCCCCGATTGACGTTGACGGTCTCCCATTCGTGTGTGCAAGTTTCTGTAGTATGCTATTAAATCGACCCCCGATTGACT
>NW_024728451.1:7500-17777 GCF_018991925.1 Homarus americanus | reverse complement strand
CATAATATCATGACCCTTTCTCTTGAGACCTCTATTAAAAATCACTCTCCCATAGTCATAATAATATCATATTTAAACGTTAAGGAGGTTAATGATGCCGCTGCCGACCTCACCTGTATGAGCGTGTGACTTACCAACACTTGTCAATAACATATATTTGTTTTATAATATTCTCTTCCTTTTGTGAGATTATTAAAGACCACACAACACAAGAGTGCGTTCCCTAGTTAACCAAAGGAACACAAGTAATGGTTGAGTGCGTGTTGCTGCAGAACTCACCCTAGCACTCCCTACACCCTCACACTATCACTCCCTACACCCTACCACTCCCTACACCCTCACACTACCACTCCCTACACCCTCACCCTAAAACTCCCTACACCCTCACCCTACCACTCCCTACACCCTCACCCTACCAGTCCCTACACCCTACCACTCCCTACACCCTCACCCTACCACTCCCTACACCCTCACCCTACCACTTCCTGCACCCTCACCCTACCACTCCATACACCCTTACCCTAGCACTCCCTACACCCCTCACCCCTAGCACTCCCTACACCTCACCTACCACTCCTTCCACCCTCCCCTACACTCCCTACACCCTCACCCTAGCACTCCCTACACCCTCACACTACCACTCCCTGCACCCTCACTCTACCACTCCCTACACCCTCACTCTACCACTCCCTACACCCTCACCCTTTCCACTCCCTGCACCCTCACCCTACCACTCCCTACACCCTCACCGTTTCCACTCCCAGCACCCTCACCCTACCACTCCCTACACCCTACCACTCCCTACACCCTCACCCTACCACTCCCTACACCCACACCCTTTCCACTCCCTACACCCTCACCCTACCACTCCCTACACCCTACGGTGGTCAGGTCAACACTGGGTCAACGTAGGGTCAAGACCTATTTAGGCGCTGCTCCTGCTGAGCAGCTCTCACCCTTGGCCATGTCGGCCCATTCCCCAAGTCCCTCTCCCCGACCCATCCTCACCACCGGGATATCAACATAACCAAAGTGACATTTCGTTTCAGAAAGAAGTGGAACCAGTGTTGAACAGTTAAGAACAGTGTTTAAGCCAGTGAATTCAGTACTAGACAGTACCAGTGAGAGCCGTGACCCGCCAGTGAGATAAGCACCACTGGGTACTGACCGCCATCTCCTGACAAGGAGGTGCTAATCAGTCCACCCTGAGAACAACAGTGGGTCGGCTTCACACTTGACTTCGATATAACACAACACCACCCAGTAGGGTGGGGATAGGTCAACAACTGCAAATATGTTGCCTGTATAACAAGTGAACTACCGTGTGTTGAGCACTGTGTCGTGTGTAGGTGTAGGTGCCCGCGAGGCAAGGCCTATACCCTTGTGGTCACGCTGGGCCATGTGGTGAGGGTTTGTTTACACAAACCCCCGTCCTCATAGTGTGCCAAGCTGGTTAGTTCTTTTGAAACTAAAATTGACTTTGATACTGTATCTAACCAGAAAAACAGACATGCTATTAAGAGCAAGTGTAGTGTAATAAAAGTGTTTATAAACTGAGAATACTCCTGTTACCTTAGTCCCCCCGACACCACACTCCCTCCGCGGGAGGCCCGCTCATGGCCTCCCCTCACACCGCTAATACGCTGTACAGTAGATGCCAATCTCCTTTGTCCTCTAAGAGGGTTACGCCTCCCAACCACCGCTGACTTCCTAGGAGTGCCAAGCAGTCCTCGGCCCTCTGACGTAGGCATATAGGTCGAGCCCTGTAACTCCACCATGTCTGAGTTGACTGGAGACCCAGCTGCTCGCTTTAACTCTCCTGATGCACTGAGTGAGCCAGGCGACTGTGGTGTTGACCTTGATACCAACGGAGAAGATGGCTTTCAACTAGTTCAGTCCAGGAACAAGCGGAAGGCCGAAAAGGCAGAAAGACTTAGAGACAATCAACTACAACCACAAACCCCCATGAGAGTAAGATTATACTTCCCTGAAGGTACATCACCTGAACGATGCGGAAGACAAATATCCTGAGGCTGAGTTTCAGTTCAGAGTCGGTACACAAGATCATGTTCTGATTAGAAACGATCCAGCAGTCATACAGGATCTCCTCACCAATAGCATAAGGGGAATAACCATGGAACAATCATCCCAACCACCGAGCAAGAAAACCATAATAATCATAGGGCTCGACCAGTACCAGACCCCTACACTACTAGAAGCCCATCCCTACATCAGAAGGACGAAGCGACTCAGGGGCAAGAATGCAGTCATTGCAGACTGGGTTGGCTCGGAAGACCCACCCAAGACCATTCGAGTCCGTGGTGCCTATCGGGCTCTGAAGGTAACACTCTATCAGCCCCCTAACCGGAGGTGTTACAACTGTCAGCACTGGGGCCATGTGGCCCGGTTATGCCCCTCGACTAAGCCGTGGTGTGGTCTCTGCTCAAGGCAACATGCAACACAGGTTTGCAGAGATACAGTTGCTCAAGGGGTGTCATCCAACAGAAGTGTATTAACTGCAAAACAGTTGGAGTTCCTGTATGGCACCCTAACTGTTCTAGAGCTCCTACACCCCTTCAGCGCCCAGACCCGCCACCCAGGCAGGTCTCAAGAAACACTAATGCTGCTAGGGTACTCCCTACGGCCAACCCCTGGCCTGCCCTCCCCACCAAAGCTCCAGGATCATCACCAGCAGTCATCGAAAGATCAGCATGGGGCAACACAGATGTACCGACACAACAGGTAGCTGCCAACACACTCCCTGCACATCGTGAAGAGATCAATGATTTGAAAAATGAAATTAAAGAACTCAAAGCTCAGTTTACAGCTCTAACTGAAATGTTTGGGAGCCTCTGTGATACACTAAAGGAAAAAAACACCACCAACACAGTGCAGCAACTTCGGAAAAATTACAGTCAAACTGAAGACATTCAGATGTCAGTACCAGATGTGGAAACTCAAGACCCACCAGGAACTAGTGTCCACGCAGAGGAAAATAGTGATACTGGTAACAGTTCTACTGATGCCTCTGTGGACATGGTCAGTGAAGATGAACAAGCACAAACAGAAAATGGTGGTGATGTCGAGTGTAACCAAAGTGTGTTGTTGTCTGCCAATGAAATACAACAATTGTTGAGCCGTACGTGCTCCAGAAATGTTTCCAAAAGGTTAACTGGCCTACTGCCTGCCGAAGGGACAGGCAGCGCAGAAAAGAACAGTATCATACAGTGCCTTTTGCTTCTTTCCAAATACATTTCATAATGGCCAGTGTTAATACCAGACAAAGATACAGAGCGGTGAAGGTGATGAGTTGGAACATCTCATCCCTTAGAAAACGATACCCTGACCTACACCACAAAGTTGTGACTGAGGACATCGATATTGTGTGTCTGCAGGAGTGTCTCACACCTAATGGTAAGCCCCCACCCAGTCTGCCCAATTATGTGTATTATGATCCTAGTTCTACTCACACATGTTTGATGTATGTTAAGAAGTCACTCCCGCATGTACCTCTTGTATCCAAAAAGACTACCAACCTTCAGTACCATGGGATCACTATCCACCTGGGCAACTCCACACTCAACGTGCTAAACGCCTATGCTCCCTCAGATCAGCTTCAATACACAGATCTCCCAGACTTTTTACACACTGAGCCCACTGTCCTAATGGGTGACCTGAATACTAGACACAAGAAATTAGGTGACTCCACCACTAACACCAATGGTAGGAGACTTATCTCACTTCTCAGTGCATATGAAGATGTTCAAATTATAGGTAATAATGAACCAACACACATCTATGGCGGGGGTCTAGACAAATGTATTGGCTTTAATCTATCATACACAACTCATAGCTCTGATGTTGTCACTGATCTTATGTCTGACCACAGCCCAATCCAAGCTAGTATACATGTAGCCAATGACACCCCCACTGGTGGTAAACTCAACAGACGTAGAATCACAGTCAAGCAAGAACATGAAAGCCAGTTCATAGACTTCATCCATGACTGGTACAAGGACTACAAGCCTGACAATTACCAAAGTTTCCATGACGATCTGATAGATAGGACTTATGTATACTTCACCAACAATGCCTCCACCAAAAAAAGGAGAAAACGTGGTCAGCATAATGGGAACAGGCAACAGCAGTGCTATAATGACCCTGAGCTGAAAAAACTCAGGGCTAGGGTCAGGAGGGTGGGTAAGGGTTACAGACAATGTAGAACACCTCAAATGTTACAATTGTATCAAGCTTCCCTTGCTGCTGTCAGGGAACGTGTAAACGAACTCAGACAAAATGCATGGGAGACATATGTCAACAGCCTGAACCAACACACATCCCTCAGCAAAGCCTGGAAAGACATAAACATAATCAGAGGTAAAAACAGAAGACACGTCTCCCATCCAAACCCTCTGCAAAAGTCGAATGAGCTAATAACAAAGTGGGCTCATGTGTCGAGCTATGACATGTTACCAGCTGGGACTCGGGGACTCCTTGATGCGAAGTCTGTAGAGAGAAGTAATCTTATTAGCTTTATGCTGGGCAAACAGCACGATGAGTGTGATGTTCCATATACTGAGTGGGAGCTTGACGCCGCCCTCGCCAGGGGTAGGTCTACTTCCCCTGGAGAGGACGGAGTCACCTACAACATCATTAGACTACTAAGGCGCGTGCCAGGCAATCCATTGTTGGTATTGTACAATATGAGTCATGCCGAGGGCCAACTACCCACATCATGGACCAGCAGTATTGTTGTACCAATACCGAAACCAGGACAGCCTGATGCCTTTCGTCCCATATCACTAACCAGCTGCCTGTGTAAAACCTTTGAGAGGATGGTTCTTGGCAGACTCTTATATAGAATCAGAGAACACATGTCTCCTAACATAAATGGCTTCACCCATGGTAAAGGTGTACATAATTGCATCACCACATTCCTAACTGTGCATGGTGATGAAAGGCACAGATACACCACATTTCTTGACCTAAAAGCTGCATTTGATATTGCCAATAGGCAACTGATATTGTACGAACTAGCCAAAATGGATATAGGAGGTAGGCTGTTACACTGGATAAGTGGTTACCTAACCAACAGAAGGGCTGCTGCACTGTTTCAGGGTTACAAAAGTGAAGTTAAAGATATGCAACTTGGTACCCCTCAAGGTGGAGTACTTAGCCCCACTTTGTTCAATGTTCTTATGAATGCATTATTAAATTTAATACCAGACAACCCCAGCAATATCTCAATCAGCTATGCTGATGATATTCTTATACATACTAAAACTCATCGTGAAATGCAAACCACCCTGAACCATGTATACGCAGCCTGTGAACACCTCGGTCTTATTATCTCCACTGAGAAAACTAAGGTGTTCAACAAACAAGCTGGGAACCGCAAACGCGGCCCCGCCAAGTTCAAGATAGGTAACAACACTATTGACTATGTTTCTTCTTTTAAATATCTTGGTGTTTCCGTCCCTTGTACCCTACCTGCCATACAACAGCTAACCCGCCAATGTACTGACAGACTGAGACCTCTTAGAAGTGTAGCGGGGTACAGCCCGCACTATGGTGCTAATATTAGAATTGTTAAAACAATGTACCTAGGCTATATAAGATCTCTGATAGATTACCACGCACCAGCCCTGGTCATTCGTGACGGGAAAGGCGTTGACAAGCTCGAGAAAATGCAAAATAAAGCCCTCAGAATTATCCTAGGATGTCCCATGAGCACTAAAGTACTTAATATGAGGAAAGAACTAGGTATACCCAGTGTTAAAGATAGAATAATTGAAGTCAACCTCATGATAGCCCTGAGGCTTCTGCGTGGTGATCCTGATAACATTGTTTCCTTAAAATTGCTAGAATGTATGAACCATGGGACTACTGAGTCTAAATGGATCCAAACTACAGCTACACATATGAAGATATTTGGACTAGACCACCTGTACAAAGTTGAGACACAACAGCGCTTCCTGCCACCCTGGCGGACAGTTCCCTTCGATATCACAATACCGACGTATCCGCCTAAAAAATTAATTATACAAAGCATTTATCTCCAACACACTGCCAAATTGAGAGCCCTTGAACACATACACACTCTACAGACTGATGATAATATCACACAGACCATCTACACTGATGGATCTCTAAACACCGCCTGTGGGAGGGCTGGAAGTGCTATTGTTGTGACTCAACCTGACGGTAATATAATTGAGAAAGGAGTTAGAATTAACAACTGGGCATCCACTCTACAAACTGAATTAGTTGCCATACTCACAGCTATTAAATTCATTGAAACCACTGTTACTGACAGTCTCATCATCACTGACTCTCTATCCTCACTACTTGCCCTTGGTACCCTCGACTCAGGTTGTCACGATCTTGTCTCTGAAGCCAGACACAAATATGCGTGCCTTGTTGACCGGGGTGTCAGGGTCAAACTGTTGTGGATCCCCTCTCACATAGGCCTCATAAAACATGACAGAGTTGATGCCCTCGCCAAACTCGCGTCTAACAAAGACACCGTTGAATACAATTTGGGTCTGTCAAAAAGAACCCTTAAAACTGTAATTAGGAAAGAACTTATTGATGAGTTTGACGCAAGTAGACAAGTGCAAACAGGCACTAGTCGATCCATAGTTTACCATGATGAGATGTATCAAGTGAAACATGTATATGGAGCAAGTAACAAGATCACTAGATTACAAGATGTTGTAACCGCTAGATTAAGGTTAGGATATAAGTACCTCTGGCAGTATGTTCCTCAAGCAGATGTAAACAAAACTAAATGTAAAGTGTGTGGCCATACATATGGCCACACACTTGAACACTACGTCCTCGACTGTGTGAAGATAGAACCTTTTAGGGACAGGTCCAAGCACACTGTGTGTGAAATGGCACAACACTTCATCTCTAATGGCAAGATAGCCGACATATTAAGATTGTATCCACTTTTTTGCACTCAGTAACTATATCAGTTCTCATGTACAGAACCAAATACGCAATGTGCTTGAATACCTCCCACGTAAATGTGAATAACAAAGTGTGAGGCCAGACATACTGCCTCACACGCCTGTTCTCACGCATTTGTGAATAAGTTACCCTTTATGTATAGAACTAAACAAATAATGTAAATGAAATACTGTGTAACTTTCGGTGCCATAATATCCTGACAACCAGGGTTAATTATTATGACCCTTTGTAAACCCTACTCTGTAATCCTTTGCGCTACCGCTCACAGGATGAGTGTGGGGTGCACAATAAAGTAGCCGCTGCAAGCGGCAAAATCAAAAATCAATCCCTACACCCTACCACTCCCAACACCTTCACCCTACCACTCCCTATACCCTCACCCTACCACTCCCTACACCCTCACCCTAGCACTCCCAACACCCTCACCCGACCACTCCCTACACCCTCACCCTACCACTCCCTACACCCTCACCCTACCTGTTCCTACAACCTCACCCTAGCACTCCCAACACCCTCACCCTACCACTCCCTACACCCACACCCTTTCCACTCCCTACACCCTCACCCTAACACTCCCTACACCCTACCACTCCCAACACCTTCACCCTACCACTCCCTATACCCTCACCCTAGCACTCCCAACACCCTCACCCTACCACTCTCTACACCCACGCCCTACCACTCCCTACACCCTCACCCAACCACTCCATACACCCTCACCCTGCCACTCCCTACACCCTCACCCTACAACTCCATACACCTTCACCCAGCACTCCCACCCCTCACCCCTAGCACTCCCTACACCCCTCTACCACTCCCTACACTCTCACCCAACCACTCCCTACACCTCACCCTACCACTCCCTACACCTTCACCCCTCACTCCCTACACCCTCACAATACTCCTCTCACCCAACCCTCTCTCACCCTACCACTCCCTACACCTTCACCCCTACCACTCCCTACAGCCTCACCCTACCCTCCCTACCCTCACCCTACCACTCCCCTACACCCTACCCTCCCTACACCCTCACCCCACCACTCCCCTACACCCCTCACCCTTTCCACTCCTGCACCCTCACCACTCCCTACACCCCTACCTCCTACACCATCACCCCTACCACTCCCTATACCTCACCCTAGCACTCCCAACACCTCACCCTACCACTCCCTACACCTTCGCCCTACCACTCCCTACCCCTCACCCCTACCCTCCCTACACCCCTACCACTCCCTACTCCCCTACTTCACCCCTACCCTCCCTCACCCTCACCCTACCTCCCTACACCCCTCACCCTTTCCCTCCCAGCACCCTCACCCTACTCCCCACCTACCACTCCCCACACCCTCACCCCACCACTCCCTACACCCTCACCCTTTCCACTCCCCTGCACCCTCACCTTACCCTCCCTACACCCCTACCACTCCATGCACTCCCCCATCACCCCTACCACTCTCTACACCCTCACCCTAGCACTCCCAACACCCTCACCCTACCACTCCCTACACCCTCACCCTACTACTCCTTACACCCTCACCCTACCACTCCTTACACCCTCAAACTACCACTCCCTACACCCTCACCCTACCACACCCTAGACCCTACCACTCCCTACACCCTCACCCTACCACTCCCTAGACCCTACCACTCCCTACACCCTCACCCTACAACTCCCTACACCCTCACCCTACCACTCCCTACACCCTCACCCTACCACTCCCTACACCCTCACCCTACCACTCCCTACATCCTCAACCTACCACTCCTTGCACCCTCACCCTGCCACTCCCTACACCCTCACCCTACCACTCCCTACACCTTTGTATCTGGGACATGTAATTGGGTTGGGGAAACTTGCTCCTCCCACAGCAAGGTGTGACACTATTTCTCAGATGCCTGTTCCATGTAACAAACGACAAGTCCGCAGATTTTTGGGTTGTGTGGGTTATTACCGGAGATATATTTGTAATTTTGCCAAGTTGGCACTACCCCTTACTGATTTGTTGAAGAAGGGTAATATTTTTTGTTGGACTTCAAGGTGTCAGGATTGTTTTCAAAACTTGAAAAATGTATTATGCTCATATCCTATTTTGAGAGCCCCTACTTTTTCTAAGTCTTTCAAGCTAGCCTGTGATGCTAGTGATCTTGCTGCAGGTTCTGCCCTGTTGCAAGAGGATGATGACAGTGTAGACCACCCAGTGGCATTTTATAGTAAAAAATTCAATCCAGCTCAAACCCGCTATACAACAGTGGAAAAATAATTGCTGTCAATTATCCTAGCTTTACAACATTTTAGTTATTATTTATTACCAAGTAGGCTTATTGTAATTTATACAGATCACAAACCATTGCAGTTTCTCAAAACATTCAAGTTAAAAAACCAGAGATTAATTCGCTGGAGTTTGTTCCTTCAGAACTATAATTTACATGTTACACATATTAAGGGTTAGACAATGTGCTGGCTGATCTGTTATCTAGACCCACAGAATGAACAGTTATGTCATATCAAAAATTGTGCAAGTAAAAATTTTATTTTATGGGGGGAAGTGTTACGACCGTGTCGTATTTTTCTATTATTTTTTTTATAACATGCTTCCATGTTATTCCATATTATTCCTGTAATGATGTGTTATATTTACTATTATATAATCTAGTCACCTTACCCTGTGTTGATAAGGTTTTAACTGTTATTATTTGTTCAAGTCCATTTTATTTCTTCATTTAGTATTGTAACAAGCATTCTTTGTTTCTCTAACGACCATCTGCATCGTTAAACGACCCATGTTTCACCTGCGTGTCGCATTGGTGGGAGCCGCCCCTATATATAGTACTCCACTAGCAGAAGGAGTTCAGTCCAGTCCTCTTGTCATTAAGTTCACGTTCTTTTGAGTGACACTCGTCACCTGTTACTTATACTTCATTTTATTTTTGTGTTGTTCCTGTCGCCACCAATGTGGTATATCTATGTGAGTACCTATTTATGTCTCTTATGTGTCCATCAGTGCTTGCTTAGTTACATTTAAGTAATCAGTGTTGTTTCACGATAGCTAATTTCAGTGTTAGTTATTTTATATGTTTATGCAGTGCTAACGTAATCCAATGCTTTATTTTTATTCTTTTGATGTTTCCATGTTTTAGTATCATTTGTGTCTCAAAGGTTTCGATAGTGAATCAATTTGTTGTGACAGCTTACGAGGCTCTTTATTGCGTTAATATTTGATTTCATTAAATTCTTAAAGGTTTACTTTATTTATTTTTATTCCCTTTTGATTTACTTCACTTTTCTTTTTGTTTCGTTATGC
>NW_024728451.1:0-2500 GCF_018991925.1 Homarus americanus | reverse complement strand
TTGATGATTATCCGAACGATTCGGTGTGACGCCAACAATAAGAAAAAGACCAGTTTGTATATTGTAAAATTAAACAAGAACTTCATTTTATATAAGTAAATATTCCTCAAATTGTATATCAAGTTCAAAAAAAATTATCTTTATTAAACATATTTTTTTCTAATTTTATTTTTGTTCGTATTTTTAGTTGTTGTCAGTAATGATGTATTGTTTTTAATAAATTACAAATGTGAAAAAAATGTAAGTTCTTCAGTTTTTTCTCTTATTAATTAATGTTATTTTATTACTGTAACTTATTGGTATTTTTATTATGTCTCTTTCACTCTTTATTCTTTATTTATTCCTTAAGACGTAATACAGAGAAAACAGATTAAATGGCGTCGAAACTGTACTAAGAGTCTTAACATTTCCATCGGTACAGACAAACACATTATCATAAACACAAGGATCACAGATGTAACCTCGACACAAGTGTTTCATTTCCAAATTCAGATGCAAAATTTTATCAATATTCCAACACGCAAACATTGTTCACTCACATATTATTATTCACACCTGTTCTTCCCAATTCGTAGCTCCATTGTTCTATCTTCCACAACAGCGATCAGAGAGGTGATAACTGCTTGTCACAGGTGCCAATCATTACTCTATCATAAGCAGTCCCATCTGTTCTAACCTAACCTTGAATTCTAAAGCCGAATTGTTTGGGTAAACCGAACACAAATATTTGTGTCAAGGATTATCATATCCAGGCCTCAGTTCTCTTACTTTTAATGTATGTGTTGTACTGCTGTTACTATTATTATCATTATTATTATCATTATCATTATTACTACTACTACCATCATTATCATTATTTTTATCATTATTACTACTACTACTACTACTACTATCATTATCATTATTATTATTATCATTATTACTACTACTACTATCATTATCATTATTATTATTATTACTACTACTACTACTATCATTATCATTATTATTATTATTATCATTATTACTACTACTACTCCTACCATCATTATCATTATCATTATCATTATTACTACTACTACTACTACCATCATTATCATTATCATTATCATTATTACTACTACTACCATCATTATCATTATTATTATCATTATCACTACTACTACTACTACTATCATTATCATCATTATTATTATTATCATTATAACTACTACTACTACTACCATCATTATCATTATTACTACTACTACTACCATTATCATTATTACTACTACGTGGCCTCCAGCCTCCCCCAATAGCCACACCTTCGCCACCATTTCTTTACCTTAATATTAAATATCCTAATACATAAGAAGCTATCCTATCTGTCTTAAATTAGTTGAGCTGCAGATCTATGCGGCATTCAGTGACTGTAGCCTCATAGTCAATATCTGCAGCAGTTGTCCGAGTAGGGGCAGAAGCTCTCGTTCCCCTGAGGCAGAGCAAAGCCGACCGAAGGCGAGAGAAGGACAGTCGACATCTCATCCAGGCTGTAACATAACTTCTGGGCTGCTGCTTCTGTTCGGAGATCAACTCCACGAGTCTGGCGTAGAAACATCTTGCACTTGGGCCCATCCCACCAGAGGTTGTGAACACTAGATGAGTGAAGCTACCTTGATCAACGCTTTGAATTCTCTCCCCATATGCCCTTCTCTTGTCGTTCTCGTTCCTCCTATGTGCAGCATTGAGAGCTAGGTTATGGTGACATGCGGCCATGGGATCAAAAATCCTGATGTCGAAGAAAGCTCGCTGTCCCCGCGTCCAGAATCCTCAAGCACTGACGTCCACACGGGCTTCGTTAGATGTGTTTGAAGTCCTGTGTTGGAAGATCTCGCCATCCAATGGAAGGAGGGTCGGTTCTACCATGACGTCCCAGCAGATTTCCTTCAACATATTTGCTGTGAGATCCCTTACCTCGTCATGCCGCATGCATATGAAGCCCCCCTTCTTGCACACCATGGCGTGATCGCCATCATAGGAAGAGCCACACACGCATTGGGAGGGCAAACCTTCTACTGGCCAACCGTACCTTAGAGCAATGGCATCTGTAAATTCTTGTTTGTTAAGGCTGAAACCATTTGCCCTTATCGGTAACGTAGTTAACCAGTTCGAGGCGCCCACCTCCTGCGCAATAGCTACTTTTTTTTTCAAATTTTCTGGAACCTGCAGCAATAGTTGCTGCAACATATCATTTTGGCAGTGCTGTCGATCTGTCATAATGGACCTACGAATCTTATTTACTTCGCTGGTATCCACTTCCCCTGTTGCATTCTGGGCTATTATGTGGTCCGTGAGGGCTGCCGTGAGCTTAAGTGAATTTTGATGTTCTGTGTCAGCAATCTCCTCTGGATTTGTTAGTCCCATCCCTCCCAGTCTTGATGGACGTGCAAGAAGTGATCTTTCTGCTGGGGTTAAGTCAGGGTGTTTCACTAATTTGGGAATGAACTTGACACTGATAGCTTCTTCCAGAGGGTGGAGGAGG